>NW_006203464.1:1075014-1125522 GCF_000334495.1 Tupaia belangeri chinensis | reverse complement strand
CCCTACACCTGTCCGTTGCCCTCAGCCCAGAATGCTCTCGGGCTTGTGGAAGTTTCATGCTCTGCTGGAGGATTGAAATGAAGCTCTCAGGGCTCAGAAGATTTCGGGGCTGTGTGGGTCAAGGCAGTCTTCCCCTCAGCTGGGGGCAGGGGCTCAGGAAATGGGTACAGAGTAGGAGTAAGGTGGGTGCTTCTGAGTTCCCAAGCCCCACAGGGCTGAGTCTCACTGTTCTGCAGTTAGACATCACTGTGCGTGTTTCTCTTTCCTTCGCCCAGACCCACACGACGGACCTCGGATGAAATGCCCCCTTGCCGAGTGACAAGCAGTGGCAGCAGCTGTGGCCCTCTCTTCAGCAAGGTAATGAGGATTCATTTTCGTTTTATCACTTCTGTCACATCTGCTTTTCCCCCTCCGCGTTATGGTAAGATTGCGGCTGAAACTGATTGCCGGAACTGAGCAAGTCTAAACCTGACCCCGTCACCCTCCCTCCCTGCAGCTCCCTCGAGCCCTTTCCTTACAACCCTGTCTTCTCTGTGCTCAGGGTCCTTTCCCCGGCCGCCTTGTCCTGCACTGATTGACAGAGAACAAAACCAAGAAACCTAGAAGCCTCATTTGAACCCACAGATGAGGTGACTTGGCCATCTTTGTTCTCCTAGTCACCGGGCAAGACTTGAGCCTGCAGGCAGACACTGGTGGGGTGCTCTAGAATGAGACCACATCTTCCTCATCATGAGAACCTAGTTCTCTGCTTTCTGGCATTCTTCCTGTTTGGGGGACAGGAGGGAGGACCCTGAGAAGGTGCTAACTAGCTCACAAGAAGGTGCTTGGCGATGCAACCCCAGAGGGTTGGGGAAAAGGGACCAAGGAGAGGAGGGAAAATGGTGGTTACCCAATGTGCAGGGCGTCATCTCGTCATGTTTCCCCACAAGCGTGTGCGGGACCACTTGGCTTCTGGAGATACTGTGTGTTGTTAGACTGTGTGTTGCACTCAGCCTTAAAATCAGATATGTCTGAACTCAGGTTCATAGGCTTTCTTGAGAGTGGGCTTCGAGTATACGCTATGAAATGGAAAATGCCAGGCGAGGGTGGTTGGGAGAACACCTTATCATGTACGAATGTTAACAATTATATTAAAGAGGGAGAGAGAGGGGGAAGGACATCAAAGGAAGTGAGGCTGTTAAAGGAAGGGGACACAGTCGTGAGGCTTTCATGCTCTGCAGGCCGGAAGTCTGCCTAGATCTGCTTGAGCACCGGATCCGTGGTCTTCCTACTCGGCCAGATCTACGGGAGCCCACTGCAGTTGCAGAAGGAGTTAGCTTAACCTGAAAGGATACTTACTTGCATTCATTTACTTTTATTAATAAGATTGTGGGGCCAGCAGGTGGAGTGGTGATTAGGGCACTGGCCTCCCACAGGGCTGACTGTGGTTTGAGTCCTGGACCTGGTAACTTACTTTCTCACTTTTTCTTTCTCTCTGGTGAGGGCACATAACCTATAGCAAATTAAATAATAATAATAATAATAAATAAAATAAAATAATGCTTTAACAATCAGTCCATAAATGTGACTGTGGCAGGCCAGCCAGTGGCGTGGTGGGTAAGGTGGCTGGATTCCCCGTGGCCGATGCAGTCCTGGCAGCTTGAAAAACACACCAGCACAGGCTGGCAGGTGGTGTGGTCGTTAGGATTCTGGACTCCCACTTGGCAGATCACAGTTTGAGTCCTGGACCTGGTGGCTTGTAAATTCCACTAGACACATGTGCATATGTACCCCAAATCCCAAGAGAATGGAGGAGAAGGGATTTAGGCGTGGCATTCCCCCTGGAGATTTTTGATCACTTTCCCTCTCTCTGTTTTCTCTTTGGTGAGCACATGGTCCCTCTGGCAAAAACCTTTAAAAAAAGGGAGAAAGAAAGAAAAAAGAAAAACATACCAGGCACATGTGTGTGTGTGCCCAAAATCCAGGGAGGAGAAGAGATTGCAGCCCTGGAGAGTCATTTCTCACTTTTCCTCTCTTCACCCCTGCAGTGAGGACAAAAAAAAAAAAACACTAAATAGCAATAATAATAATAATAGTGAGACCGTGGCTTTTTAAATAATATTTGTAATTTCTAGAACGTGGTTAAATTTTAAAAATTGTAAGCTACACAAAAATTGGTTCTAATTTTCCAACCTAGGATAAGATGAATGGGTGAAAGGTAATCTCTCCGGCCTGGTAAGTTTTAGAAATAAATCTTCAAGGCTGGGGTTGCTTTTAAATCTTTGCGTTTTGCCACTTGAGAAAAATGGACCATACTTCTTTTACTTTTCCAAAGAAAGCCAGTCCCAACAGGCGGTGTTTGGTTCAGGATGTTTTAGCAGGCACGATTTTTCAGCAGAGCTCACCTTGTGCAGAGTAAACCTGTTAATCTTTTTGTAGCCCTAGTAGGGATTAGATCAGACTCGACAAAACCCTGGAGTGTCAGTTTGGAGCTGTGGGATAGAGTGTCTGCGTCTCACCATTTAACAGAAGAGTGACTTTGCACCTTCCAAAGCCCAAGCAGCCCGACAGAGTTGCTCCCACTGCCTTGCTCGCCGCCTCTTCGTTTTTATCCACTTGGCCTCTTTCAGGGGCTCTTCCAATCCTTGTCTTTACCTGTGAGATCTGGCCTGTACATGTGCCAAGAGTTCTGTGGGCCCCGCACCAGAAACATGAGGGGTTCTTCCACAAGTTCATAGAAAATACACACCAGAAAAAATATCCACAAATGGATTTCGGAAACTTTTGCATCAAAATAAGTGTGGCCTTTAATTCCATTTTCCATGAAATTTTTTGAAGTTCTCTCCGTCTGTGAAAAATCCAGCCTTTGAACCGCACTGAGTCTCCAGCTGAGACTCCAGGCCCCTGCACCTTGTGTATACTCCGGATTGTCTTTGGCTACCCGACGAGGCCTTGAGTCTGCCCAACCACCTGGACACACTGGCCTTCCTGTTGCCTCACTCCCCACTTCCTTCGGCCTTAGCTTATACCTCATCAGTCTTGGGCTATTAGCCCCCTACCAGCTTTAAGGAACTTCCGGACTGCAGTAGAAGGAAGACTTGGGCTGCTTGTAGCTCTCCTTTACGAGCTGCCAAAACACACATTGATAGAATAAATGAGCACAGGATGGAATGAATGCCCCCTCCTCTGATGACCCCTTTACCTGAGCCTTTAGGTCCCATTCGAGATGTTGCTGTAGGGCCTGGGAAACTTGCCCATTCAGGGTGAGTTGGATGCGGCATGACTCTGAGCCCACTCTCTGTGTGGGTTGAGGACTTAGAAACGTCATTGTCTGTGTTTCCTGTACCATCAAAGTCTCAGCTTCCAAACACAGCCTTGGAGGAATGAGAAACCATGTTGTTCTTTGGGTTGGCAGAAAGAAGACCTCTCTTTTCCCCCGAATCCCTGAAAAGGAAGGCGTTCATGTTTCTTAACACCATACATCTGGTCTTATTCCAGTGAGTCACTGAAACCTGATTCAGATGTGCTTTGTAAAACTACTAAAGGCTGCTGCTCTGGCTCTTAAACCACACGGAGAGACACATGAGGACCCCTTCAGCAGGTCAGAGCTCATGGAAGAAGACAAGTCCTCCTGAGGTTTGGGGAGACTGAGTAAGAGGAAGCTATTGGTATCCTGCAACCCTGGGTTTTGAGCCTGAACCTGCCACCTTCTGGCTATCTGCCACTTTGGATCAGTTCCAAATCTTTTAGAGCATCTTTTGTCTTTTCATGTGGTGATGCTAATTCCTTACCTGTAACCGTGTTGAGTGAAGATGAAACGGCCTGACAGATGGGAAGGTTTCTAGAATCACGCCCGACACTCAAGACAGGTTCGTTCTCTCCCGATACTTCCCAGAGCTGTTGCATTTAGTCCTCTGGAGCCATAGACACCTGCCAACTCTCGGGTCCAAAGCCTCAAATTTCAAGCTTTCTTTCCCCTGGGTCCTCAAAACCCGTATGTCAGAATCGTAGGCTGCAGCGTCTCTCATTCTCCCTGTCCTCTTGGCATGGGTGTCCGAGTCTTCTGCCATTTCAATTGCCATGGAACGCTTCAGATTGGGAAGGGCCTTTTTAAAAAAAAATCTCAACACATCTGACATCCCAGTAAGTCTTTGCTTAAAAAACTCCAAGAAACTTGGCTGCAGGAAAGGGTTTATTTATACCTCAGGCAACATGAGACCCCTCCATCAAAAAATAGCCCTATCCCAAATTTCATACATTGAAATGTATAATGACGCTATAGATCACATGGAAGATTCCACTTGCCAGTGCCAAGTTCCCTGAGACGCTGCAAATTTTCAGTTTCTCAATTCCTGTGGAGGAGTCTGTCGAGAGAAGAGCTGAGTTGGGCCAGGGTACAAGGAATCGGATCTCATGACATGGTTCTGATTCAGATGTCACTCACCCCTGTCACTTCGGGAACAGATGGGGTGGGCTCTGGTTGGGCCAGAATAGCTGGCAGGACCACTCACCTGGCTCAGTCTCTGCTCTGCCCATCATGACTCTTATCCTTAACTTGGGCTGCCACCCCAGTCCTCTCTTTCACTCGAGGGTCCAATACTCCTATTTTAACATCATGTCTCTTACCATTAAAACCAGGTTTTTCAGAGTCAGCAGGTGGCATGGTAGTTAAGGTGCTGGGTTCCCACATGGTTGACTGTGGTTCTAGTCCCAGACCTGGGGGCTTGCTTTTGTGGTTTTCTTCTCTCTCTCTCTCTGGTCAAATTAAAACATAATAACAGTAAATAAAATTAAATAAATAATTTCTTGGGTTTTTTTAGAGAGATTTTTTTCTATGGGGCATGTATGCCCACCAGAGAGACAGAAAGTGATTAAGTGAGAAATCATGCCCCAGGGAGTATGGCCACATCACCATCCCTTTTCCTCTGTTCTCCTCTCAGGATTTTGAATGCACACACACACACACACACACACACACACACACGCACTTGGTGTGAGTTTCAAGCTGCTGGGTCTAGCACTTGAACCATGGTCAACTACATGGGAGTCCAGTGACATAACCATTATACCTTCTGCTGGTCCCAGTACATAAAATATTTTTCTTAAATCAGATATTTCATTTAACTTATTCTCCTGAAAATTTCACTTCATGTGCTGCTCACTCCACATTAACTTGAATAATCTTTGACATTTTTTTCTACCAGTATCTCTTTTCTAGAATATTTGCTTTTCTCTGAGGCATTTCCAATATTTCCTCAAAGTTAATTTAAGTGTTTTCATGGTGCATGTTTACCAAAATATCTCATCTTTTAGGAATTTATATATGTTTTAATCTGTCACAAAACTGGGAGATCGTCCATTGTTTTCCCAGCACTGGATGCATGACTGGATATGCAAATTGAATCACTGAAGAAATAAACAGAAAACTAGGGTTGGCAAGTGGCATGATAGGAAAGGAACTGGACTCCCATATGGCCAACCATGGTTCAAGTCCTAGATCTAGTGGTGTGCTCTCTCACTTTCTCTCTACTCTCTCTATCTCTGCCTCTCTCTGGTAAGTGTGCATACCCTATAAAATTTTTTATAACAACAGTAATTATAAATAAAATTAAACAAATAATTAAAAAAAAAAAGGAAGGAACCCTGGAAGTCACACCCTCACCATGCCATTAGCCTGTACCCACAGTCACCTTTACTAGGTCTGCCTCTACATTCTCTAGTTGTCAAGGGCATGGGGATTGCACAAGGAAATAGACAAGAATGCATTGCCCTGCGTAGGCATGGGGATTGCACAAGGAAACAGACAAGAATGCATTGCCCTGCGTAGGCATGGGGATTGCACAAGGAAACAGACAAGAATGCATTGCCCTGCGTATGTCAGAGCAGAGTCAGGGAGAGCAATGGGAAGAGGGGACTCTTGGGAATAGATGCGATGGCCCCATTCATTCTGCCTCCGTCTGGGAGAACTGTGTTGGATTCGCATTACGAGACTTTGGAAGTATGGTTATGTGATACAAACATCCACTTGGACCTCTTCAGGGACATTCAGAGAGTCTTTAGATTGACAAGGGAAAAAAAAAAAAAAAACAGATCAAAAGGAATAAATGCACACTGTTGATCAAAAAACTCCAGATCTAAAGAGATCTCTTCTCTTCTGCTTATTCAGTAAGAATAAGTAAACTAAACCAAAATGAAGTTTACGGTTTAAGCGAAGATTCTGTAACATGATCAAGGTACAGGCCCTGCAAAATGTGGAATAAGTCGTATTTATGAAAAGAACTGACAAACAGAAGGAAGTTCACTTATTTTTCCCTGGAATGTATTAGTGGTATTCTCAATACAGTGCCCACAATCATAAATTCTGTGATAGAGGGATGGAGACGGGTTTCACCATGACACAATCTGCAATGAGAAAGTTTTGCAGAAGGTCGTAAACAATAAGAGGATTTAAATATATATATATATATATATACGTAATTAAAGGGACAGAATTTGTATAGGCAATATCCAGAGGGAAATTAACACAGTAGAAAATAAAAGCAGTATAGATGACAAATTTAGAAATCTAAGAAAAAAGGTAGAAATAAGAACTAAAAGGCCTAAGAGAAAATAAATGCATATAGGCTATAGAATTAAACCATATATATTTATTTTTATATAATTTATGCTTTTTTTTTTTAGATGAAAAATTCCAAAAGTTAGGGACCATTAATGTGCCATCACTGTGGTTTTCTCTAGCATCTAGTGGTCACTTAATTTTGTTTTTTTAAGGGATGTTAAGAATGGGAGAAAACATGGGACCAGCAGTTAGCGTAATGGCTATGTCACTGAACTCCCACGTAGTCTACCACGGTTCAGGTCCCAGACCCAGTGACTTAAACTCATGCCGGGCACATGTGCATGCATACCCAAGATCCCGAGAGGAGAATGGAGGAGAAGAGACTATGGCGTGGCCATCCCCCCTGGAGGTGATTTCTTGCTTTCTATCTCTCTGTCTCTCTCTGTCTTTCTGGTGAGCGCATGCGCCCTATATCCAAAGCCTCTCCCCTGTACCCCTAAAAAAAAGAATCACAGAAAACAAAGACTCTTGTGATCACAAATGACAAACTCAGCAAAGATCTCCAACAGCCAAGCAAAAAAAATAGCAGAGATATTGCAGGAGGCAATGCAATATCTACAATGTGCTACAATGACAAAACATCATACTTTGAGAGGCAGTACCACATGGGAAGGTTCCTAGTTCAGGTCCAGAGACCTCCCTGGGTATGCTAGGCATATACTTTCCCATGACTGGAGGTTAGCTGGGATAGATTGTGGTGTTGAGCCCACGTTAGGGGTGCTATCTCCCTGTCACTCTTTCTTTGTCTGTCTTACCCATGGAAAAAATACATAGATACGTTTAAATATAATTGAAAAGCAAAGGGTCAGCAGGTGGCAGAGTACTTAAGGTGTTGGACTCCCACATGGTTGACTGTGGTTTGAATCCCAGATCCAGTGGCTTCAAACTCACATTGGGTGTGTGTTCGCATGTGTGCCCAAAATCCAGAGAGGAGGATGGAGAAGAAGGGATGGTGGCATGGCCATCCCCTCTAGGGGATGATTTCTCACTTTCTGTCTCTCTGTCTCTCAGGACCTCATGTGCCCTATAGGAAAAACTTCTCAAAAAAAAATAATAATAAATGAAAAACACAGCCAAAGAAAGCATTCATAAACTGGGGGGAAAAATAATAAAACACTCTTTTATAATCCAAAATTATTGACAAAATAAGAAAATTCGAAGCATCTGAGACCAGCAGATGGTGTAATGGTTATGTCACTGGACAGCCCGCATAGTCAACCATGGTTAGAGTTCTAGACTCAGCAGCCTGAAACTCATGCTGAACATGTGTGCATGTCCAAAATCCCGAGCGGAGGATGAAGGAGAAGGGATTGTGGCATGGTCATCCTCTATGAGGGGTAACTACTCACTTTCTGTCTCTCTGGCTCTCTCTTTCTCTTCAACAAGTGCGCGTGTACCCATGATCCTGGGAGGAGAATGGAGGAGAAGGGATTGCGACATGGCCATCCCCCTGGGGAAATATCTCTGCACCCCGACCCCCGCAAAAAAAAAAAAAGTTAAAGCACTAAAAAATTCTTATAAAAATAATGGAGAAATATATTTAACTTCTTTTAAAATTTAGAGATAAAATTATGGGCGGGCTCCATAGCCTATGAAATACGAAAGCTACGTCCCACATGGCTGACTACAGTTCAAGTCCTGGTCCCGGCAACTTGGATAACATAGTGAATGTGCATGCAGAAGAAAGGGAATTGTGGTGATCGCACCCCAGGGGGAAGGAAGCGCCCTCTTTCTCTGTCTCTGTCTCTCTGTTTGGCATGCATGTATCTCCTCTGGCAATTTAAAAAGATGAAATAAGCCTCTGACTATTTGTTTAAGGCCTTGTCGACTGATGACAAAGCTCTACTAAATTTTAAGGGAGGAATGGTTAGTGCTCAATAATTTTCTTCCCAGCTAACATTTTATTTCCAAGCGTAGTTATAAGAAAAAGCTGTTTTCAGAGAAGTATGGGCCCCGAAATCAGTGTATTCATTAAAAATATTGCCCTACAGCTTACATCAGGCAGCAAAGAGATGAATCAGATATAAAAACTCAATGGTGCAGTGGTGTTTTGATTACATTTTATTTTGTAAAAGAAAATATTGGTTATTTTAATTTTTTTCATTTTCTAAACTACCAATTCCCACTGTTATTTTATGAATTTCTTAATTAACTTTTAAGTATATTTTGATTGTTTTCTTCCTTCTTCAGTTGAATATTCAGGATTCATTTAATTTTATTCACTTTTGTGGCGGCTATGAATTTATCTCTGTCTACAGCTTTAATTGGACTCCATACATTTTAATATGGAATGATTTCATTATTGTTATATTCTTAATATTCCGTAGTTGTAGGTCTTGATTGCCGATTATATTTAAGAAAATAAATTAAAAAGTGTTTGAGTGTACTATCTTATTTAAAAAATAAACATTTTTAAGGGTTTTTTTTTTCCCATAGGGTATACGCACTTGCCAGAGAGATAGAAAGAGACAGTGAGAAGGAAAGTATGAAATCACCCTCCAGGGGGTATGGCCATGCCACAATTCCTTCTCCTCCATTCTCCTTTTGGGATTTTAGGCACACACACACAAGTACACCCCAAGTAAATTTCAAGCTTCTGGGGCCAGGACTCGAATCATGGTTAACCATGTGAGAGGCCAGTGGTTTAATCATCACATCACCTGCTGGCCCCCAAAAATAGCACGTGCGCTCACCAGACAGACAGAGAGAGACAGACAGAAAGCGAGAAATTACCCCCCGGGGGGATGGTCACGCCGCAATCTCTTCTTCTCCATTCTCCTCTCGGGATCTTGGGCACGCACGCACATGTGCCTGGCATGAGTTTAAGTCACCAGGTCCGGGACTCGAACCGAGGTTGACTACATGGGAGTCCAGCAACATAGACATTACGCTAACTGCGGGTCCCGAAAAATAAACCATTTTTAAGAGCACTTTTAGGTTGACAGAAAATTTGAGCAGAGGTAGAGAGATTTACAATCACTTCTTTGTCCCAATACAGAGAGCCTCCCTCATGAACAACATTCCTCACCAAAGTGGCACCTTTGTTCCAACTGATGAATTTACAGTTGTTATGTTAAGATGACCCGGAGTCCATGTTTAACATAAGGTTCACTCTTGGTGTTGCTCTGTAGCTTCATTTTTTAGTATATCATCTTTTATTGTAGTCTAGAAATCTTTTGTAAAGTTTTCTGAAAGGTTATTGAAGTCATCTTTATCATCTAATAGATGAACTTGTGAAATAAGTTTTAAAGGTAGGGGCCAGCAGATAACGTAGTGATCTTACCACTGGACGTCCGCATGGTCGACCACAGTTCGAGTCCTGGACCTGGTGGCTTGAAAATCACACTGGGCATGTGTGTACGTGTGCACAAGATACCAGGAGGAGAATGGAGGAAAAGGGATTGCATTGTGGTCATCTCCCATGGAGGATGATTTCTCACTTTGCCTCTCACTGTCTCTGTCTTTGTGTGTCTCCAGTGAGTGCACACAGCCTAAAGCAAATATCTCTTTTAAAAAAAGACCAAAAATGCTTGATGACCAAGAGCTATTCCATGTTCATATCCTAATATATTTATGATCAGAAAGAAAAATAATAGTATGAATAAGAAAGGAAAGACAGGAAAATTCTAACATCTTCCTTGACCATAGTGAGTCTGTTTCTTACTATTACTGATGAGAAATTTTTTTAAAGAATTATTTTATCTTGTTTATTATTATTATTTAATTTACTGTATGGCACATTTGCTCACTAGAGAGAGACACAGAGAGAGGGAAACTGAAACAGCAAGCCTCGAGGTCCAGGACTCAAACCCCGTTCGGCCATGTGGGGCCCAGCCCCTTAAACACCACACCACCTGCTGCCCCCATGAGAAAATCTTAAACAGTCCCAGACAATTCTGAGCAGCATCTCAGTGGAAAACAGACTCTGTGCCATTAGAAATCTAATAAGAGCCCTGAGTCAAGTGTGGTGTCCAAGCCCAGTCCATCGGTCTTCTCCGTGGTCACTGCAACACACCGGAAGATCTCTTTCCCATGGAGTGTGCTGGAAAATCTCTCTTTTCTCCATTTTGTAGATATTGAACTTAGTCTTATAGTCACAGGTTAAGTCCATTTGTTAACATTCTCTGTAACAATACGGTCTTTTAAAATTATTTAATATTATTTTGTCATTATTATTCTTTTTTGTTTAGTTTGCTATAGGCCATGTGCATTCACCAGAAAGAGACAGAGTGAGAGACAGAGAAAGAGAGAGAGAGAGCAAAGCAAGAAAGCAAGACAATAGGTTCGGGACTCGAACCATGGTTGGCCATGTGGGAGTCCAGTGCCCCAACCACCAAGTCACCTGCTTGCCCCACAATCATTTATATGTGTGTGTGTGTGTATGTGTATAGTTTGGGTTTTTTTTTCTTGTTTATATATATAGAGAGTTTTGCTATAGGGTATGTACACTCACCGGAGAGAGAGAGAGAGACAGAAAGTGAGAATTCACCCCTTGTGGGGATGGCCACACCACAATCCCTTCTTCTCTATTCTCCTCTTGGGATCCTAGACATGCACTCACACATGCCCAGCATGAATTTTAAGTCTCTGGGTCTGGGAACTTGAACTGTAGATGACTACGTGGGAGTCCAGTGACATAACCATTATGCTATCTGCTGGTCCCAATATTTAAAAAAATAAATAAATAAAACACCATAACTCTCAGTCAAGTTTTAAGTTGTCCGTTCTGTGGCTGTGCCTGTGGGAAGGAAGAAAGGAGTGGAGAACAGAGGGTAGCTATAAGGTTTGCTGTCCCTCTTCCAGTCTAAACACCCCTTTCTAAACACCCCTTTCTAAACACGGATGCCTCACTCCTTCCCCTGGAGTCATGCCAAATGGGCATTTGCCAGAGGTAATTTCAAGGCTGCTGCACTGAAAAATGGGCTCCTTCCAGAGTGCCCTCGAACACTCATGCAGCTTCACCACGTTTCCCCGGCTGCGTCAGGTCATGCCTTCTTTTGCAGTCTGTAGCTCTCACGGAATGATGTGGTTTAGCCCTGTCCACTTCAGTGATGGCATGATTAGCTTCTCTTTGAAGCCTCTCCTTTCCCCAGATGTACGTGGACTCTGCTAAGGATTCGCCCTGCCATGTTGGACCAGGAGTGCCTTATCTGCAGAACCGGTTACCTCTTCATTGGAACAAGGCTACCATGTCTCAGTCTTTCTTTCTTAAAGTATTATTTATTTAATTCTGTATCATTAGTATTATTTTTAAATTTGTTACAGGTACATGCACTCATGAGAGAGAGAGAGAAAGAGAAAGTAGAAAAGTGAGAGAACAAGCCACCAAGTCCAGGACTAGAACCACAGTTAGCCTTGCTGCAGTGCAGCACCTTAGCCACCGTGCCACCTGCTGGCTGGGGTGCCTCTCACTCTCATGTGGCATCCCAGATAAGACCTAGGGAGGGTGGCTGCTGCTCCCCTAATGTATCGGCGTTTGCTCTGATTTCTTCCTGAGAGATTTTCTGTGGGCTAGAAAAGCTGAATCTCTCCTCCCTCCTCACCCTTCTCCAGATCTCTTTCAACATGAATTTCCTTAAATTTGCTTCACACTATGTAGAGTGTCCTAGAAACTCAAGGCGCGTCTAATAAAGATTTCTAAAGCAGATTAAGCTCACCCACACATCTGCCCGGAAAGCAGTCTACGGTATGGGCTAAACATGACCAGGGAGCTTCCAGAGTGCAGCAGCTCCTCTCTGCTCCATCACGGCCTGCAAAGTCAGAATCCGTCTCCTATGACCCGCTATGATCCCTGCTGCCAACAACGGGGGCTTTTCAGAATGATGTAACAGGGCCAGCAAATGGTATAGCACTTATGTCATTGGACTCCCACATGGCCGACCACGGTTCAAGTCAGGGACCTGGCGGCTTCAAATTCACGCTGCATGTGTGTGTGCCCAAGATCCTGGGAAGAAAATCCAGGAGGAGAGATTGCAGTGTGGCCATCCTCCTGGGGGTGATTTCTCACTTTTCTTTCTTTCTCTCTCACTGTCTCTGTGTGTGTGTGTGTCTCTCTCCCACAAGCACATGCAGAACCTCTAAAAGAAAATAGTCATAAAATAAAGAGTGATTTAGCTAGACATCTACATATTTGCGCCTTTGTTTGCAGAGCATTAAACTGCAATGGGAGCATTTGTATGTTAAAAGGAAAATGACTACAAACTGGTGTATTTTAGCAAGATTTCTCCTATAATAGACGACCACTTATAGACATAAATAAAATGCCTTGGGCTTTAAGACACAGCAAGATTCCTTAGAGGTAGCATAATATGACACAGAAGCACCAATGTGGAAGCTTTAATACTGGCTCCCCTGCATAGGAGCTAGATGGTCTTAGGCTATTGAGTTGACGTTTGGGGGGGATGCCACATTCTTCAGCCTGACACTTGACATAAACATGCATTATTGGTGGCTGTAAAGATTGGAAAGACATATATCAGTTACCTAGCGCCATGTCTGACGTATACCACATACCCAACAGCGGGAGCTTATGTGGTGACTAATGAAATTTGCATATCAAACAATACAGATAATGGATTTTTCAGTCCTCTTGTTTCTCTTTGAGATCTACAGCTCTATTTAAGTGTGAGACTATACTTGAAATTTTTAATTAGACTATCTGGGGGCCAGCAGATGGTATAAAGGTTAAGGGGGCTGGATCCCATGCAGTTGATTGCATGGTTTGAGCCCTGGACCTAGTGACTTGAAAACTCATGCTGGGTTCATGTGTGTGCATGCCCAAAATCCAAGAGGAGAATGGCAGAAAAGGAATTGCAGCATGGCCATACTCCTGGGAGGTGATTTCTCACTTTCTCTTTCTCTACCTATCTCTGTTTCTCTCCAGAGAGCACATGCAGCCTTCAGTTAAAAAAAAAAAAAATCAAGAACAAAAAGAATATCTGGTTAAAGAAAAGACACATTCTGGTGAAAATTTATATAGTTTCCTTGTTTCCAATCTTTGACCATGTATATCCTTCTTTGTCTGGGTATTAGCCACTTAGACCTAGGCAGGTCCTCAGTAGAAAATACCAAGAAAGAAAAAAATGTACACGTCATAGAACTAAGCCAGTTTTGCTAAGTCATTATTCATTTCTCCTTCCGTTAATATCCGTTCCTGATTGTCTTCAGCGCGTCAGCCTTCTCACGTCTCATTCAAGTTTGTTTATGTGGTGGGTGAGGGGTTGGCCCCTCAGACTGCCGTGGCCCATTGAAGGTGTGTGCTCCCTGGTGGTTGTTCATGGATGGACTCATTAGCTGGTCTAAACCAATGAGATTCCATTCAAGACGTGCTCGGATGGTGCTGATTGGATGGGGCGGAGTCTGACACAACTGCCGGCCATGGTGCTCCCATGAGATGAGGCCAGATTGGGAATGAAACTCACACAAAAGGCAGAAAGAAATAGCTAAGTGGCGAAAAGGATGAGGCTTTGTTGGTTCTGATAGCGTAATTTGACATCCTGGTTCCAGACATGCTTGATTTTTCACGCTTTATTCTTCTCGCCTAAGTTGGGTTGGTCTTTTATCACGTTCAACTGAAAGGTGCCGACATACGGGGGGTTGCATCCAGATTTCCCGTGGCTTAGAGCGTATACAAATTAGATGCCTTTTTGAAGAAAAGAGTATAAGATAATGAAAAGAAAATAAGGTAGAAAGTAATTAATAAGAATTTGAAAAGAAATAGCAATAAATATTTATTGTAAAGGACTGACACATATCAAAATCCTTACAAAATCCAGAAAAAAAAATTTTTTAATTGTTTTTATAATACTTTTTTAAAAAAAATTTTGATTGTATGTTCTTTATGTACTTGGTCATAAGATAACTGTTTTTGCTTTCAGTTTTTTAAAGATAGAATATAATTTGCCTATTTTCTGGTGGTTGATCAAAATTTGTTTTTGCTTTACATTTTTAATGGTCTGGATTTTCTTTATAGACCTACCAGCCATTACTAATAAGGACATTTTTGTCAAAATGTGGGTTGTTATAAGCTCGGGAAAACCTCTCTCAGGATACTCACATAGAAAATGGAAATGCGCATGAAGTTTCAAGTGTCTTCCATAATACCTATCTCAAATATTCCTTGAATTGCTTCCACTCATTATCTGTTTTGCCCTAGATATTGTTGATGTCTTGATTATGAAGGGGGAATGTGAGTTTTATGCTATCTTTGTCAATGTCAGTATTTCATGTTCTATTAGTTGTTAAGTTGGGTTTATTTTCCAGTGTGCTTAAATGATCTGTTCTTCTTTATTAATTAGATTACCAAGCAATCCTAAGGCCTACTTTTTTTTTTTTCTTTCTTAGTGCTGGAGACATGTGCATTAAAGAGAAAGAAAGAGAGAGAACTGTGTGCAGGGCCCAGTCATACCACAATACTTTATTCTCCATTTCTCCACCCTGCCAAGTTTCTGGGCGCCCATGTGCCCACTGTGTCTCTGTAGCCATGAGGGCCAGGACTTGAATCCTGGTCAGCCATGTGAGATCCAGCTTTTTCTGCTGTGCTATGAGTCTGGCCTTCCCAGGACTTATTTTTGATAAGTTTTAAAATGTGTATTCTTGGGACCAGCAGTTGGTGTAATGGCTATGTCGCTGGACTCCCATGTAGTTGACCGCAGTTTGAGTCCCAGACCTTGTGGCTTAAAGTCATGCCTGGCACATGTGCGCACATGCCCAAGATCCCGAGAGAGGAGAACGGAGGAGAAGGGATTGTGGCATGGCCATCCCACCTGGGGGGTGATTTCTCGCTTTCTGTCTCTCTGTCTCTGTCTTTCTGGCAAGCGCACATATCCTATAGCAAACACCTCTCAAAAAGAAAAATGTGTATTCTGTATTATTAGGTGTACTCTTGACAAGAAAGAACTTTTGTTTGCACTAAGTGTAGAAAATAACTTCATTTTTATTATGTTAATAGCTTTACAGATCTGGTAATTGGAAGAATTTTCACAGACTAGCTTCTGGCTCCATTTACTAGAAATGAGTTTCTCCTTCACTGTATACTTTGGCATTGAGTACTTCAGGATCCTATTGCAATATGACCCTTGGTTGCAGAGCTTTCCCACAATGCTGGGTGTGTTGCCATCGTCAATAGCAGAGGGATTGCTAGAAGCCATTACTATTAGGAGCTGACTAGCCGTTACCTAACTGTAGATACAACTATAAATCCCATAAATACATCTCACTAAACCCTAAACAAACCTAACTGACTCCCCAAAATGCCTGTAGCTACTCCTGTGTTAACCAAAGAGGAAAACAATATTGGGGATGGAGAATATAAGAACAGAACATTATGTTTGTCTTAATTGATTATGGTTCGAATTACAAACTTTTGCACATTTTGCAAAACTATATACTCAAGGCACCCTCCTAGGATTTTAGAAGCAGTTCATGCAAGTGAGGATCCTAAAGTTCATGCCTCATTAACTTCTCTAAAAAGTTTTTAATTTAATTAATTAATTAATTAATTGACTTTTTAATTTGGCCAGAAAGAGAGAGAGAGAGAGAGAGAGAGAAAGTGAGTCACCGGGACTCAAACTGCAGTCGGCCATGTGGGAGTCCAGTGCCTTAACCCGCATGCCACCTTTGACCCCAACTTCTCTACGAATGTAGCTGTACTAACAGAGTACGTGAACTTGGGGTCGCTGGCCAACTGTGGAGCTTCTCATTGCAGTTCTTGGGCCATTTGACACATCAGGAATGGGAAATAGCACTCGCCCTCCCACCGTGAGCGTTCAGGAGAAACTCGAGCAGTGGTACTGTGAACGTGAGACCGTCAAAGACCGGGACATCCGAGGGCCTCACAGTTGCCTGAACACTGATGCAATTACCTTTTTCCTTTTGTGAGGTCATGTTGATGAAATATTATCCTAGGACAAGGTGAAGAACGCATCATGCTCTGATTTTGAATCATTCTGGGGAAATCACAAAACGTTCCCTCTTTGTCAACCAACAAAAGACGAGGCTACCTTTTCTAAGCCTCCTGATATCCCCTTAGTTTTTCCCTCCAGACCCCAGATTGTGTGATCAGGGACTGAATGACTTATGTCTGTCACCCTGAAAATTAATGAGAGACCTCGGGATCATACAAGATCAATGCTAATAATAGGGGATTTGAAGGAGCTTTTCCCTAGGTCAGAGGAGGTCGCATGCCAAGAAAGATTTATGCTGATTTAACCAGTAAGGAGAAATTGAGGATTAGATTTTCAATTTGATGAGTCAAATGGAGCCTGGGGAATTTAATCGGCCACTCTACACGGGCTTCGCTGGTTACCAGCAATCTCTAGATCTGTCTGTTATATGAAAATATGGAGAGTGAGCGAATCTTGATGATTCCCAATTCACCTAATCAGATTATCTTCCTGTCTGAATGCAAACTGACAGGTGGAAGACAGACGTGTAACTGAAGTGCATTCAGTCGGGGCTCCACGTTCTTTCCCTGGCTTGTCCTCCAAATGGTCGTCTGGAAAAGTTAATGAGCACGGAGCTCAGATGGGGGTTCACATACGGCAGGGCCTGGCGTCTGATCTGGCAAAGCTCTGTAGAGGAACCTTGTCAGGGCGATCACCTGTAGCCGTGGCATAGAAATTACCATCTGCCTAAGCCTCGCTCAGTTCATTGGGAAGCTTGCAAGATCTCATTCATGAAGTCCCAGATGGATGATTCAGCACTCGGGTGCAAAGCCACTTCCAGAGAAACTGCAGGGACACGGAGCAGATGGACCCTGAACCCAAGAGCACGGATCCCGGGTGGATGAATTCTAATCATTACCCTTTCCTATTTTTTTTTTTTTTTTTTGGAGAGGTGTTTGCTATAGGGCACATGTGCTTGCCAGAAAGACAGAGAGAGAGACAGAGAGACAGAAAGCGATAAATCACCCCCTGGGGGGATGGCCACACTGCAATCCCTTCTCCTCCATTCTCCTCTCGGGATCTCGGGCACACACGCACACACGCCCAACGTAAGTTTAGGCCACCGGGTCTGGGACTCGAACTGCGGTCAACTACATGTGAGTCCAGCAACATAGTCATTATGCTAACTGCTGGTCCCATTAACCTGTCAACCTTGAGCATAAACCAAATTAGCCCAAATTTTAGCATCAGTCAAACTGAAGTGCAAGTTTTCTGGTGATGGGACTTTAGACAAGTTGCTTAATCACTCTCAGCTTAATTTCCTTATCTAAATAATGGACGATAAGAAAATTTGCTCTTTGGGACAGCAGGTGGTATGGTGGTTAAGGCACCAGATCTCATATGGGTGATTCCATGGTTCAGAGTCCCAGGCCAGCCCAGTGGCTTAAAAAAAAGCCACAATGTGTGTATGCATGCCCCAAAACCCAGGAAGAGAATGGAGAAGGACTTGTAGGACAGCCATCCCCCTTGGGGAGTGTTTTTTCACTTTCCCTCCCTCTCTCTCTGTCTCCCTATAGGGAGTGCACACACTCCCTGGCACAAATTCTAAAAAAGGAAATCTGTTCTTTGTATTGTTCTGAGGATTAAGTATAAAAAAGTAGATGAAAGTGTCCACCACCAAGCCTGGGATACAGTGGCATTCAAAGCATGTTTGCTCCTGGAGTGACACTACAGCCAGGCACGGTTTTAGGGGAATGGCCGACCGGCCCACTCTCTCTGAGCTTGTTCTTAACAAACATCTTCTAGTCTGCTGTAACACTAGACTCACATTCAGATCGTTTCTGCCTATAAAGGATGGGAAGACTGTCTGATAGGCTCAATTTGAAGTTTCACCTTGAAGCAGGTTTATGAGATGATGCTAAGAGATATCAAAGCTTCTATAAAAACCCGGTAGTGATGCCACATTGACTGACACTTACAGGATCAGACTTTTTTTTTTTCGTTCTCACGTTTTTTTCCCCCACAGGGTGCATGTACTTATTGGAGAGACACAGTGAGAGGGAAAATGAGAAGTCCCCTCCTCATGGGGAATGAGCACATGGCAGTCCCTTTTCTTCCGTTCACCTCTTGGGATTTTTTTAGGGGCATGCACGCACATGTGCCTGGAGTGATTTTCAAGCCTCCAGGTACAGAACTCAAGCCATGGTGAGCCATCTGAGAGTCCAGTGCCTAAACCACCACACCACCTGCTGGCCTGGAACAGAACCATTGACAAAGGTGAAAAGATGGTCATCCAGTCAACCAGTCATTTTTTCCTAGGTCACCTTGTATTCGTATTATTTTTCTTTTCTTTTTTCTTTTTGGAGAGGTTATTGCTATAGGGCACATGCACTCGCCAGAAAGAGAGACAGAGAGAGACAGAGAGACAGAAAGCAAGAAATCACCCCCCAGGGGGGATGGTCACACCGCAATCCCTTCTCCTCCATTGTCCTCTCAGGATCTTGGGCACGTACGCACATGCGCCCGGCGTGAGTTTAAGCCACCGGGTCCAGGACTCGAACCGCGGTCAGCTACATGAGAGTCCAGCGATACAGCCATTATGCTAACTGCTGGTCCCATCTTGTATTCATATTCTTGAACACCAGTCATAGTGAAACATGAGTAATAGAAGAGGGACCAGCTCTCTGGAATGGGAAAGGAGTGATAGAAAATTCTTTGTAAGGAGCCATCCTTCTATGGTGGCACCATGTCTGAAGATACTTAATCAGAAATCTCTTTATTTGGAACAAAATTACTCCCCCAAATGAGGAATTCTATCAGTCATTTTGTATTTTATCTCATTATTTTAATTGGGCTGATTAGATTATTTGAGCCAGATTATTCTCACTTAAACCTCATACTTTTGCTGTTTCTATCTGAATTTTATTCAGGTCATTTACTTTTTTTTGGGGGGGGGGGAGAGGTTTTCGCTATAGGGCGCATGTGCTTGCCAGAAAGACAGAGAGACAGAGAGACAGAAAGCGAGAAATCACCCCCCCAGGGGGGATGGTCACACCGCAATCCCTTCTCCTCCATTCTCCTCTCCGGGTCTTGGGCACGCATGCACATGCGCCCAGCGTGAGTTTTAAGCCACCGGGTCCAGGACGCGAACCGCAGTCTACTACGTGGGAGTCCAGCGACATAGCCATTATGCTAACTGCTGGTTCCCAGGTCATTTACTTTTAGTAAATATTTGCTAAGTTCACATTGTATCTTACGCAATGTTCTAAAAAGAATAATATAATGATACTTCAAAATGTAGTATTATTGTATAAGATACAGTATCATTGTATATGCTACAGTGTATCATTGTATAAGACACATTATATATGATACATTGTATGTTATTCAGATAAAGTAGAATGATACAATGATACTTTTGGGTCAGCAGGTGGCATAGTGATTAAGGCTGCTGGATTCCCACATGGCCAACCAGTAATTTGAGTCCTGGACAGTGGCTTGAAAATCACACCAGGCACATGTGCATGACTGCCCAAAACCCCAAGGGAAGAATGGAGGAGAAGTGATTAAGACGTGGCCATCCTCACTGCGGGGGAAGGGGCTTTTTCACTCTCCCCTTTCAGTGTCTCTCTTGGTCTCTCTCCACCAGCACACAGGGCCTTATGGAAAAACAAACAAACAAAAAGCAAACAAACAAACCCTTTTACTTGTTGGAATATCTACTTCATATTTGGTTTCTGACAGATATAAAAAGTAATTACAGGAACAGCAGGTGATATAATGGCTATGTCGCTGGACTCCCATGTAGTCGACCCCAGTTCGAGTCCTGGACCTGGTGGCTTAAACTCACACCGGGTGCGTGTGTGTGTGTGCCCAAGATCCCGAGAGGAGAATGGAGGAGAAGGGATTGCGGCATGGACATACCCCCTGAGGGGGTGATTTCTTCCTTTCTGTCTTGCTCTACGCTCAAAACAGAATAGTGCCACACACAAAAAAAAAAAAAAAAAAAAAAAAAAAACTCAAAAAGAAAGTAATTACAATTCAGTAAGGTGAGTGGCATAGTATTTTAATAAAAAATTGTTAGGGATATTTTTAAAATATGAGATGCTTTCATATCTTCCTCATGATAGAGACAGAGAAACTGCTGGAGGTAGTGGCATGTTAGTTTTCCCTGGCAATGGAGGCTATTAGCAGGGGTTTGGTGACTGGTAAGATACTGCAGTAAAGGTGAAGAGAGTGAAAACACGTTTTTGTGAGTTTTCCTGATGGGGTGAGGGCAAGATGGAGATGACAGTAATGAAGTTAGGCAAGGCTGGGCCAGCAGGTGGCGTGATTATGGTGTGTGATTCCCACGTGGTCGACTCCATGGTCGAAGTCCAGATTCGGTGGCTTGAGAAACACACTGGGCTCATGTCCACGTGTACCCAAAATCCTGAAAGAAGACCAGAAAAGAAGGGATCATCGGGTGGCCATCTTTCCTGAGAGGTGATTTCTCACTTTCCAGCTCTCTGTCTCTCTCTCTCCAGCAAGTGCATGCAACCTGTGGCAAAAATGTAAATGCACACACACAAGCTAGCCAAGGCTATAGGGGAAATGGAGAGGATTTGGTTCTAGGGTTGGACTTCAGGCAGAGATTGGGACAGACGGTGGGCATGCCTGCATCATCAGCAGTCAGGTAGTCATTTAAGCTGGGTGTTTTGCTTTTGAGCTAGACAAACCCGAATGTGAATTTCTGGTCCACTTGATAAGATACTAAATGACTTCGATGACTTGGACCAGCTCTGGATAACCAGACCATCCCTGTGGTTCTGCTATGAGGATTCAGTAAGGCAGTAAACACAAAGTGTGTTGTACCGGCACTGGAATATCGAACTCATTACAACAATGTCATCTTTTGACCTAAGATGGCGGAAGAAGACATTGTATCGCAGGAGTTCCAAGGATGGGATGTAGGAACACCCATGACACTTTCTGTGTATTTGTTCATGTCTGCGTTGATAGGCTACTCCTTTTATAATAGTCTCTGAAATGCGCCACTCAAAGAAAATATTACTTCCTCGTTCCAGAGAGTTCAAAGAGAGGAGAGCAAAGGGTGGGAGGTGGGGGGTATCGACGTTACAGAGTCAGGAGGAGGGACAGGAAAGCTGTGAAGACATAGGATGATCCAGACAGGCCATTCGACTGGGTTGTCTGAAAAGTCATGACACATTTCTACCTGGAAATATAGACATGGCTTTTCCCGATGACCCAGTACCTTACTCTGGCATCAGGGTCCTGAAAATCACTGTGGAGACGAAGCAGAAATTTGACCCCCATGGCCTCACCTGTTGTTGTGAAAATGTCATGTTACGTGGCAAAAGAGAATTTGCAGATGGCATGAAGGTTGACTCTAAAGCAGGAGGGTTTTTTTGGACTGGCTGGGTAGGCGCAATTTACTTGACAGAGCCCTTAAAACAGAGCTTTGTCTCAGGAGCAGGCAGAAAGCCAGGAGCAAAAGAGGAAGTCAGGGAGACACAGTGGAAAGGGAGGACAAAGAGTCACACAGAAGAAGGATGGGATGTGTCTTGCTGACTTTGAAGGTAGAGGAGGTCATCCTCTATCTTCAATGGCCTACAGATGATTCAAAACAAAACAAAACAACAACAACAAAAAAAAAACCCACAACAACCCTTGCTCACAGTCACCAAGAAAACAGGAACCACGACCCTGCAATTGCCCAGATCTGAATTTTTCCAACAGCCTAAATGGACTTAGAAAGTGGACTCTCTTCCAGTAGCCTTCCTCCAGGGCCCACCTCGGCCAACAGCTTGATTCCAGCCCTAAGCCGAGAATCTAGCTGAGCTACACTGTGCATGGGCCCTTGACTCACAAAAATAGCAATAATGAATTTGACTCACAGACACTGTGATATGACAAATTTGCATTGTGTGAAGCATCTGTGTTTAAAGTTGTTATAGCAGCAATAGAAAACCAATACATTGGGTCAGCAGGTGGCACAGTGGTTGGGGCACTGAATTCCCACATGGCTGACTGAGGTTCAAGTCCCAGACCTGGCAGCTTGCGCTCTCACTTTCCCACTCTCTCTTTCTCTGTCACTCTCTGATGAGCATATGGGCCCTATGGCAAATTAAACAGTAATAATAATAAAATTTAATGAAGCATTCTTTTTTTTTTTTTTTTGAAAAACTACACTATGCTATACAAAATTGTGCATTGAAGACCATAAAAGTCAAGGGCACAAATACTCAAAATCTTGACTGTGACACATGGAAGAAACAGGGAGAAACCTGGTAAAATTGGTAGCACAGTCTTATAAATGTGAGATGGTTGAGGAAAACATAAATAAAGCTATGAACATAGTATTTCACCTTGAAAAAGATCTGAAGTTTGTGGAAGTAGGTGTCAGAAGGTTGTAGCTTATGTAGGATTGTGAAGTGGTGGGAAGAGGGGGCTATCTGAAATCTCACAGAAGGTTTAATACCAGATGTGGATGACTGTGACTCTTGATGCTTGGTAATCCGAGGTGGCTAGCAGGTGTGTATGTGTGCGCACACACGTGTGTGTGTTTGTTTTATGCTTCTGTGATTCAGTGCAGTTTTGTGTGCTTACTTAGTGTTCTGGTGTGAACATGTCCCCCAAACGTTCCTGCGTTGGGGGTTTAACTGCTATAGCAACAGACTTAAGAGAGTGGAAACTTAATCCAGTTATGGTATTATGAAGTAGGGCTTTGGGGAAGTGATTAGGATTAAGTCATCAGCATGGGACCCTCCTGATTGAACCCTGATGACTTTATAAGAAGAGAGAGAGCGGGCACATAGAGACAGTCATTCTCGCCCTCTCGTGCCATGCCCTGGGACTGTGCACATAGTCCCCACCAACAAGAAGATCCTCAGCAGCTATGGCTCCCTTGATCATGAACTTCCCAAACCGTGAGCTACATAAACCTCTGTTATCTATAAATTACCCAGTCTTTGAAATTCCATATTAGCCACCGCAAAGTGAACGAACTGAAACACATAGAGCGGACAGAAATAAAATCATATGTCAACAAATGCAAAATTTGAATCAGGCACAAGGTAGCCACTAATACATCTGTTTCAGTGGAATAAATGCACATTTTCAAAATAAGTATTACAGCAGAACTGACTCTCTATGGGAGTAGTAGCTGTGTAAAACTATATACCGTCTAGGTTGCAAACCATGCCAAACACGTATCAATCTTCTTGACAACTGGACTAGCCAGACCCTTGTACAAAAGTGGAGGGAATGTCATTCTGACCAAAGCCTTCTGGAGTCATAGGTAACCCCACAGGCCAATTGTAGCAACGGGGTTCCCCAAACTTAGCAACAGTGAAATACTTAATCAGTACCTCACTGAGGTCTCCAAAAGGCAGACAGTATGAAACCAATCCATCTTTCATCTGTGCTTGAATACTAGGAGTCAATTTTTCATTTTGTAATAGCCAGGCTGGATTAAATCTCTTCGCAAATCTCTTAACCAGAGTCTCACTCTGGTGCGTTTTAGCCCTCACGCAATTAGTGTTTCTCATTCATTGTTTTTCTACACGATTGCCTTTGCGGAGTCAAAAAGAAGCTGGTCTTTCGGGAATCACCCGATACTGTCTGCTGGTCAGGGGCAATGACAGAGGGGGAAAAATATAACCTAAGAATTTAGTCTTTTAAGAGAGACATACACTACTGTAAAGCCTACATTGCAGAGCTGAACTTTATGTGATAGCCTCAATAATGGAAAATTCCTGTGACTTTAGTTCAAGTACTTCATGGGATCTTTTGAAGCCCAGCAGGTGGGGTGCTTTGTCCGAGATCAAACAGCAATTTGGTGTCAGAGTGAGGCCAGGAACTCAGCTTCTCTTTCATTCCGTGTGCTGTGACCATATATAATTTGCAACCGTTTTGAAACCTCCGTATCTTTTGCCCAAAAAGGACCGTTTGTGTTTGTTTGTTTGTTTTTCCCCTGGTTTTCCAACACAGCAGCGAGAAGAAAGTATGGCGTCCCCACGCTGTTTTCATGAGAATGTCTTAGGATGAATTAAGTTCATCGTTTCTTTTTTCAGTCACTCATTTTTTCCCTGAAATAAACAAGACGCTAGATGCATCCTACAGGGGCTGTTACAGCAAAGAGAATGATGACCATGACAGTCAGATTTTTATACCCCTCAATAAAAACACGTTTTGGAACCAGATTTGCTGATCCTGTGGCCTGGTGGCTAAGGCAGCCCAAGTCCAGCATGAGAAACTATACAGTTTTAAGTCCCAGGAGACCTGACAATATCATTTCATTTTTAGGTGTTTGCCATAGGGTGCATGTGGATGCCAGAGAGAGAGAGAGACAGAGAGAGAGAAAGAGAAATCACTCCCCAGGGCACATGGCCACACTGTAGTCCCTTCTCCTCCGTTCTCCTCCTAGGATTTGAGGCATGCATCCATACATGCTCGGCATGATTTTTAAGCGATCAGGTCCAGGACTTGAGCTGCGGTCCTCTATGTGGGAGTACAGTGCCTTAACCACCACGCCACCTGCTAGCCCCAGACCTTCCAGTTTTAAAAACACACCAGGCGCATGTGCATACATATCCACAGTCCTGACATTAGGGAGAAATGGAGGAGAAAAGCTTGTGATGTGACCCTTTTCTATCATTCTTTTCTCTCTCTCTCTCTTTCTCTCTAGCATGCACACATGCCCTGTAGCAAAAAAAAAAAAAAAAAAGAAAGCAAAACGTATTCTGAAAGACTTTATTGCCTTTTCCAACCACGTTACCAGCGCTCAACTCCTATGTCATAGACGTCATAGCCAATTATTTATTAAAAATCAATCCATAAGTAATGGGGCCAGCAGATGGCATAATGGTTACATCACTGGACTCCCACGTCGTCGACTGCAGTTTGAGTCTCAGACCCGAGGGCTTAAAACTCATGCCGGGCACATGTGCGAGGATGCCCAAAATTCTGAGAAGAGAATGGAAGAGAGGGGATTGGGGCATGGCCATCCCTCCCAACCCTGAGAGTGATTGGTTGCTGTCTGTCTCTCTTTTGAGCACACAAGCCCTGGAACAAAAGTCTCTCTCTTAAAAAAAAAAAAATGATGATGTGATCATGAGTAAAACGTGACGCTCTGTTAGGCAGTCCTGCCCAGGCAGGTTCCCAGGTCAAGTCCAAAGACCTCCCTAAGTACATCGGGCTCCATTGTGCCCCTGACCTGGGGCTGCCTGAGGCTACAGGTGGGTGGCTGTGTTTTGTCCTCTCTCTCTCCTTCTGTCTCTCAGTCTCTCCTACTCATGAAATAAATAAACTAATAAAAGGTGAGTGTGGGGGTATCATTTTAAAAAAAGGGGTAGCAAGACACTACCCTGTTGTCCTCTGTTTAGGCACTCCATTTGGGGCTCTTTGCTCCCTCTGCCATAAAAGGACCAAGTGTCCTTACAGTTCAAGCTCTTTCCAGATGTGACATCATCTTCCCTCATCAAAACCTCAAAGGTTCCCATGGCAACCTCCTTGTCAAACCCATCCATTCTTCTGGTGGAGCTAGTTCATTCTGTCCCAGGGACAACATGAGAGTTTAAAAAAAAAAAATGTAATAACATTCTCAAAAATAAAGCTAGGAAAATAGCAACAGGCAAAAATAAAATCAGCGTAAGCCCCCCAGTACTCTGCGCATAGTAAGACTGAGCAAAGAATCCTTTCCCAGGTAACATGAGGTCCAGGGTGCTGATGAAGCTTTGACAGGAAGAATAGCATTGGAAGATAGAAGATGAGAAGCAGGGAAGAGCCCGCCTCAAAGAGGGAAGGTGACACAATGGTTTGGGGACAGCCCACTTCCCCCTGCCTCCCTTGTCTTTGATCGGGGTAGGGTCGCCCTGGCATGGAAATAGAATTAAACTAAAGCTGCAAATGAGGTTTCCGCTAGGAAAAGCTGTCCCTTGCAGGGTTGAGTGAGGAGCTGGGAGCAGTGCCAAGTGCTTGTGAAGCGATTTGGGAAGGTTCTGCTGGAAAAGCAGGAACCCCTGCCCTTCCATCACTCACGGCCCTTTACCACAACTGGCAAATCTGGGGATCAGGATCTTACGGTGCAGGTCCCAATGTGGAGTGGCTTGAGTGGTATCCATCTGTCTCATGCCGCATGGTTCTATTTCTACTGCCAGCCTAATTTCAGCCAGTACTGAGAGCAATGAGCGCCCATTTTCCCCCGAGAGTCCTGGCTAAGAAGAGATTCAGCTCTCATTTGCTGACTCCGACTTCTTCCTTCATCAGCCCTATGCCATGTCTTCCACAATGGATTTGTGGTGTATGCGCGATTGTCACCCTCACTGTGGTTTAAACTCTTAGAGGACAAGGACGGTGGCCCTCCTGTCCCCACACATTCTGTAGCAGGCCGTGTTGTGAGTTCCAAGGAAATGGAGTTTTGGGGTTCCAGTATTCAGATAGTGTTCTGGACTATCTTGAATCAAGCCAGCAGTCAGTATTCGGTAAACAGGCATGGGGCCGGGAGGTGGCGTAGTGGTTAAGGTGCTGAACTCACACATGGCCGACTGTGGTTCAAGTTTGGACGTGGAGGCTGGAAAATCATATCAGGCATGTGTGCATGTATGCTCAAAATCCTGGGAACCAGCAGTTAGCGTAATGGCTATGTCGCTGGACTCCCACGTAGTCGACCGCGGTTCGTGTCTCGGACCCAGTGGCTTAAACTCACGCCGGGCGCATGTGCGTACGTGCCCAAGATCCCGAGAGGAGAATGGAGGAGAAGGGATTGCGGCGTGACCATCCCCCCTGGGGGGTGATTTCTCGCTTTCTGTCTCTATGTCTCTCTCTGTCTGTCTGGTGAGCGCACGCGCCCTACAGTGAAAATCTCTCAAAAAAAAAGAAAAAAAAAATCCTGAGAAGAGGTGGGAAAAGAAGGGATTGAAGCATCTCCTCTGGGGAGTAATTTCTCACTTTCCCTTTCTCTGTCTCTCTGGTGAGTGTATGCACCCTGTAGCAAAAAAAAAGGAACAAGAAAAGAAACATGCACACAGGTGCTTTAATGCTTTGATCTCTGCCAGAAACTTTATTTCTTCCCTCAGAACCCAGGAAATTATATATATATATATATAAATAAAAAGAGGATGAATTTTCTGGGAAAATTTTTCTTCTTATGGCATTGCCAGGAAAAATGTGTTCAGATGCAGGTAAAGAGTTTCCAGAGGGAAATAAATGGATTTCTCCCTAAAAGAGAAGGAAACGAAACAAAGAGTTGTGGGAAAATAAATAGAATTCGCAGGACACAACAGAAAGCATGTGTTGAAAGTTTAATAAACTATCTCCAGGGTGAATTGGTCAGGATACATTAGGTTATGCTGTGTAACAAACAACTCCAAGATATTAGGGCTTAAGGCAGCATTTATTTCCTGTCATGCTACATCACCATTCCATGTTGGCTTGGGGCTCTGCTCTGTATCACCCAGACTCAAGACAGAAGTGGACAACAGAGGCAGCCTCTGGAGCACTGTGGCTAGCTATGGCAGGGGGAGAAGAAAGCCCTGCAGGGCCTCCCACCAGCAATGACAGCTCCAGCCCTGGAGATTCACACCCTGCTTCTGCCCACAGCTTACTGGCTAGCACTAATCACATAATCTCATCCGACTCTAAGAATTCAGAAAGTTATTTTTTCTCATGTGCCTGGCAGGTGGAAAGCTCGAAGTTTTTGGTGAATTACACCGATGACTGACTAGTCCAAGGAGAAAACTTCAAAGGATATTTCCAACTTTATGTTAGATTTAAAAAAAAAAAAAAAGAATTAAAAGGTTATGAATAAGAAGAAAAAAGAAAAAAAATACATAACATAGATTATGTCTACCCTCATCTGCCTACTTCCAAAAAAGACTAGATGCCTAATCTTTGAACCACATGAGGGAATTGGAAATTTATCGTTCATTCATTTGTTTCTTTTATTTTTTCAGACAGGATCTCACTATATCATAATTGTTCCACCTCAGCCTACCAGGTAGTTAGGACTAGTGATGTTTGTCATTGCACCTGCTTGTCTGTCTTTTGTTTTTTAAGTTTAATTTAGTTTTGTTTTGTCTTATTTCGCTATAGGGCATGTGCACTCACCAGAGAGAAAGAGAGGGGAAAGGAAGACATCACCTCCCAGGCCATATGACCACACCACAGTCCCTTCTCTTCCATCCTCCTCTCAACATTTTGGGCACACACACATACATGTACCAAATGTGATTTTTAAGCTGCCAGGTCCAGGACTTGAACCACACACCTAGCCCTTTGGGATCCAGCATCTTAACCTCCATGCCACCTGCTGGCCCACTTTCTTTCATTATTTTAAACAGACATTTACTGATTCTGTGTCAAATCCTACAGAAGAGCCGCCCACTTTCTTTCATTATTTTAAACAGACATATACTGATTCTGTATCAAGTCCTAAAGAAGAGCCTGATGATAAAGTAGTATACAGGGACCATCAGTTAGCGTAATGGCTATGTCGCTGGACTCCCATGTATCCAACCACAGTTCAAGTCCCGGACCCAGTAGCTTAAACTCACACTGGGCACGTGTGCATGCGTGCCCAAGATCCCCAGAGGAGGATGGAGGAGAAGAGATTGCGGTATGGCCATCCACCCCCGGGAGTGATTCCTTACTTTTTGTCTCTCTCTGTCTTTCTGGCGAGCGCATGTGCCCTGTAGCAAAAACCTCTCAAAAAATAAATAAATAAATAAAAAGTATATGGTAGTTCCCCCTTTATCCCTGGTTTCACTCTTCGAAGTTTCAGTTACCTTGGGAACCAGCAGTTAGCGTAATGGCTATGTCGCTGGACTCCCACGTAGTCGACCGCGGTTCGCGTCCCGGACCTGGTGGCTTGAAACTCATGCCGGGCGTGTGTGCGTGTGTGCCCAAGATCCCGAGAGGAGAATGGAGGAGAAGGGATTGTGGCGTGACCATCCCCCCTGGGGGGTGATTTCTCGCTTTCTGTCTCTCTGTCTCTCTCTGTCTGTCTGGCGAGCGCACGCGCCCCACAGTGAAAATCTCTCAAAAAAAAAAAAAGTTTCAGTTACCTACAGTTAACCACTGTCTGAAAGTAGGTGAATACGATATTAAAATAAGATATAATGAGAGAAAGAAGGAGAATATTCACATAATTTTTATTATAATGTATTGTTACAGTTCTTCTCATTTATTATTAGTTATTGTTCATCTCTTTGTCTACTTTATAAATTAAACTTGATCTTTTCTTTAAGAGAGAGATTTTTGCTGTAGGGTACATGACCTGGCCAAGAGATAGCGCGAGACAGAGAGACAAGAAATGAGAGATCACCTCCCAGGAGAATGACCATGCACAATCCCTTCTTGTCTACTCTCCTCTCAGGATTTTGGATACGCATGCACATGCGCCCAGTGTGAGTTTTACACTGCTGGATCCAGGACTCGAACCATTGCCAACTACATGGGAGTGCAGTGACAACCATTCTATGTGTATAGCAAGAACATAACAGATATAGTGCCCAGTGCGCTACACTGAAATATATGGTCTCAGGTGTCCATTGGGAATCTGGGGGCATCTCCTACATGGATAATGGGGAGGTGCAGTATAAGAAAGCTCACCAGCCCCTGATCCGTCCTGATCTGCATTTATCCCATTATCACACCCTGCCCTGTATTTCAAGATATTATCTTAAGCCCCCTGTATTTCCAGATAACGGCCTATAAGTGTCAATTCCAGCCTAAATAAAGAGCCCATTTCTGTACCTCCTGAAATATGCAATCGAGTATCCTGCCCCCTCTGGAAGGGAAGAATCTACACTCTTCATGCTGGCTTGTTAGGCTTTCATGACTCATTCCCCACACCACTCTATTTTTTTTTTTAAGAGAGATTTTTGCTGTAGGGCACATTCATTCACCAGAGATTCAGAGAAACAGAGAGAAAGTGAGAAATCACCCCCCACAGGGGCTGGCTATGCTGCAGTCTCTTCTCTATCCGCCTCTCGGGATTTTAGGCATGCATGCGCAAGCACTTGGCATGAGTTTCAAGCCACCAGTCTGGGACTCAAACTGTGCCATCAGTCATCATGTGGGATACAACGCCCTAACCACTACACCACCCGGTGCCCCTCCCATACCATTCTTAGTGTGTTCTTTTCTCACTTTGGGAAATGATCTATATCTATGTGAGTCTATAGGAGACAGAATAGACAGTTCTTATCTCTTTATAATTGATGCCTTTAAAAAAAAAAAGACTTATTTAATTTTATTTATCATCATTACTATTATTATGTTATAGTGTTATACAGGGCATATGAACTCACAAGAGAGAGACAGAGAGAGAATGATAAAGCAAACCACCAGGTCTAGAACTCGATCCACAGTCAGCCATGTGGGAGTCTAGTGCCTTAACCACCATACCAACTGCTGGCCCCATAATTGATACTCTCGTATAAGGGTCTGTCCTCAGTTCTTCTCAAATACCTGTGGACATAGGTCCTGGATTTTGATTTCTCTGCTCTATCCAGCATTCAAGAATCATAATTAGGATCGTTGTTTAGGTCTCAGCAATATATGCTACAGCTAGAAATAGAATGCCCAAATTAAAGTATTTAAATGTTAAACCTCAAATGGAGCGATTAGTATTTATTGAAGGGAAACCTATTCTAGTCCCTGATCAAAAGCATTTCTGTGAGGAAGGCGGAACGACTTCACTCCCTGATGTAAAAAGTGAATCGTGACAAATTTAACTCACTTTGATATGCAAATCAGATTCATTCACTAATAATCTTTAGGGGTGTAATAGAGGCACAGTTCACTAACCGAACTTGATAGGGACTGCAAATTGCTTAATACGAGTCCATTTTCTCTGTCCACCTTAAAAAACAGGACTCCAGGGAACCAGCAGTTAGCATAATGGCTATGTCGCTGGATTCCCACGTAGTCAACCGCGATTCGCATCCCGGACCCAGTGGCTTAAACTCATGCCGGGCGCGTGTGCGTGCATGCCCAAGATCCCGAGAGGAGAATAGAGGAGAAGGGATTGCGACATGACCATCCCCCCTGGGGGGTGATTTCTCGCTTTCTGTCTCTATGTCTCTCTGTCTGTCTGGCGAGCACACGCACCCTATAGTGAAAACCTCTCAAAAAAAAAAAAAAAAAAAAAAAACAGGACTCCAGATTGAAGGTGTGAGCATTGATCCCATATAAAGGACCACCTTTTCCACTACTTCCAGAGAAGTGTAGCCTTGTGACTAAGTTCTGGCCTACAGATATTGTAACCAAAGTTGCCTGTGCCTCACCCATGTTCACCAGGACTTTCGTTTTTTTAAAAAGTATTCATTTGCTTCTATTATTATTATTATTATTTTAAGGTACTGTAGGGCACCAGAGAGAGAGAGAGTGAGAAAGCAAGCCACCCCATCTGGGACTCGAACCACTATCATCTATGGGGGAGTCCAGTGCCTTAACCACCATGCCACCTGCTGGTCCCTCACCTGAACTTTGTAATGTACTTCAGCAGCCAAAGATCCACACATCTGTGGTTGTGACATCTTTCCCCAGCACTGTGGATGACCACTGACTGGCTGTGACAAGGGAGACATGACAGTTAACACAGTCAGAAGCCCCTGTCCTGATCTTGACCTCCCGCCTCTGGAACCATTTCACCTAAAAGAAAATGAAACATTTTATTTATTTATTTATTTATTTTTTAGAGATTTTTGCTATAGGACACATGTGTTTGTTGGAGAGACAGAAAGCAAGAAATCACTCAGGGAGGATGGCCACACCACGATCCCTTCTCCTCCACTCTCTTCTCGGGATTTAGGGCACACATGCACTCATATGTGGCATGAATTTCAAGCCACCAGGTCCAGGCCTTGAACCCCAGTTGGCCACAGGGGAATTCAGTGCCTTAGCCACCACACCATCTGCTGGCCCCATAAACATTTATTTTATTAAATCCACCGTTATTTTATGTCTAAAATGAACACAAATTTATAGAGAGAGACAGATAAGACAGTAAGAGCTTGCTTCTTCGAAATGTATCTAGAGGTATATTTATGAGTTTGAAAATGGCCACTAAAGTGTGAAAGAACAGTGACTGGCCATGTGGAACCCTGAAATTCAGGGTTGGAATTTATGTGGCTGTGAGCCCATAGACCCAGGCTCTATAAATGATGCAGGTCTCTGGGACAGTGTCAGCCCTCCTTGCACTCCCACTGCCTGTAAATACCAACCCTGCCTGTTCCAGGTGCACCTGCTACTCTTCCAGGTACAAGGGAGTGGCCTAAATCCTGCCTCCCTGTGAATTCCTCCTTTCTGACCCATCCTTACCCATCTCGTCTTATTTCCACTCTTGCCTTAGCATGGAAATGAAATAGCACTAGGAAGAATCATGGCACAGACCTTATGATTTTTCCACACATGTCTTCGGTACCGTGCCTGTTTCTAAAGGTGTTAGTTTCTGAGAATCAGCCCCTTGGGATGGAGTTTGTGTTTCGCATTTGTACTAAAAGCCGGTTGTAGGAGAGCAGCTAACGAGAATGAGGCTCCCCCGAGGCCTGTGCTGTCTGGAGGGTGGGCAAGGAGGACTCGAGCCTTCATAGTTCATCCTTTTCTGGAGGAGGGGACACCGCTGTTCCTAAGGTGTCACCTTTGTCTCCCTGCATAGGCTGATGCAGCACTAAGGCTAATGACCCGTGGAAAACCTATAGGCACTTCCCCATTGGACCAAGGGCTCACCAGATTATTTTCCTTTTCTCCACCTCTGAGTCCTGAGAATGGAACAAAAAGGGACATTTACAGGATGTGGTAGGGAAAAGGGTCTCTGTTCTAACCTCACCAGGGACACTAGCCAGATGTTGTTAGTTGTTTGGTTGTATTTTTAATTGCCACAGGGCACATTCACTTGCCAGAAAAAGACAGAGGCAAAGGAAGAGGGAAAGGCCCCCCCACCATGGGGTGCAGCGAACCCACCATCCCTTCTCCTCCATTTCTTTATCCTGTCAGGATTTGGGGCATGCATACACATGTGCCTGGCCTGATTTTCCAGCTTTGAGAGCCAGGACATGAACAGTGACTGGCCATGTGGGATCTGGCTCTCTTAACCACTGGGCTGTGAGGCCGGTCCAGATGTTCTTTCTGACATGATAGTTCTCTAGTTTTAGAAACAGGGACCCCTCTAATTCCTGAAGGGCATGGAAGTTGTTTCCGGGTCCGAGAATACCTGTCTTTTTGATCAGTTGTGTTCTGACACTTTCTGATGCTTATTCTCCAGGGGACTCAAACCTTTTAAAAATAGTTTTGAAGCTTATGGGCCAGCAGGGAATGGTAGATAGGGTGCTGGATTCCCACATAGCCGACCACAGGTTGAGTCCCAGATCTGGAGGCTAGCTTTCTGTCTCTCTATCTCTGTCTCTTGCTGATGAGTGCATGTGCCCTGTAGCAAATTAAAATAATAATGATAACTAAAAATAAATAAATTCTTTTTTAAAAAAAATAAAAGAGATTTTTGCCATAGGGCACTTGCACTTGCAGGAGAGAGAGACAGAAGGCAAGAAATCACCACCCCTGGGGGGGATGGCCACACCACAATCCATTCTTCTCTCGGGACTTTGGGCATGCATGCACACACACACACACACACACACACACACACACGCACACACATAGTGTGAGTGTCAAGCCGCTAGGTCCGAGACTTGAACGGCAGTCAGCCATGTGGGAGTTCAGTGCCTTAACCACCATACCACTTGCTCATCCCCAGTAAATAATTATTTTTCAAAAAGTTTATTTCTTGCATGAGAAAGAGAGGCAGAGATCGATGCGAGAAAGAGACAGAGACAGAGAAAAAGGGAAACAGGCATCCCCAACAGGGTCTTTACGCCATGATCCACCCAAGCCCCAGGCAGCCCTCATCATGGGTACACATGTGTGCACCCAGCGCGTCCAGGGAGATCTCTGGATGTGAACCTGGAACTTTCCCTCATGGGTCCAGCATCAGAGATCATTGCGTGACTGCTGCCCCACTTCAGCCAGCTCTCAAACTCAGGATCGTTAGAAAAAATAAAAAGAAAGAAAAAGGAAAACAGATGTGGAAACAATTAGATGAGATACTTACCATGTTCCTTACATCTGACAAATACTAGACTCAACTCCTATATAGTCTCTCATCTGGTGTGTTTAACGCACAGGGGAGAAGGTCGGATTATTATCCTCACTTTATCGGAAGGCTCCCCACAGCGGCTAATGAAGGCAAGAATCTAACTCAAAGTCTGAAGAAGTCATTATGTGTCTAGGCTTGAACCTGGGTACTATCTATCCTCACTACAAACCAAGTGTCCCTAAACTGAATTCTGGAAGGCACTGACACTTCTGGAAAGGAGATGCAGCTTCCAGTGTCTGATACATAGAGCTCGTGGGACATTTCCTATTCCATCCTGGGACTGGAAAATTACAGACAGAACTTTACACGGGCAGAAGGGATGTCCCAGGGGAACTGACCAGGCAGAGCAAGGTGGATTACCGAGGCTGAGCAGAAAACCTAAGCCTTTAAGGGAAATGTCAAGGACCCAGTATGGAAGGCATCACTTGAGTTTTAGGCTATGAAGCTGTAGAAACATCTGCTTCTGTATTTTGTCTTAGTTCCTGAGGTTGCCAGCAAGAGAGAGACACAGAGAAAGAAAAGAAATCTTTCAGGGTGGATGGGCATGCTGCAGTTCCTTCTCTGCCATTCTCTCAGGATTTTAGGCATGCATGTGCACACACCTAGTATGAGTTTCAAGCTGCCAGATCCAGGACTCTACTGTGGTTGACCACATGGGAGTCCTGTACCTTAACAACCATACCTCCTGTTAGTCCCTGTTCTCTTGTTCTTTTTTTAAAATTATTTTATTTAACTTTATTTACTTACTTATTTTACTTTAATCATAGAGGGATGGAATGAAAGTGAAAGAAAGAGAAAGCAAGCCACCCTGTCCAGGACTCGAACCGCATTCGGCCAGGTGGGAGTTCAGCGCGCTTAACCACCATATCTGTGGCTCATGTTCTCTTGTTCTTTACCTAGCAATGACAAATGTGAGCAGAAGACCCCTGGGCCAGCTATTTTGACTGACTGATGTGTAGAATATAAAGAAGGTCATGACCTCAAAGCAAACCAGTCCCCTGTTGATGTAAGGATTCTAAAGTCAAGTAACTATAAGACTGTCTTAATGGTGCAGCAGTAGTGAATTACTCAGTAGGAACCAGCAGTTAGCGTAATGGCTATGTTGCTGGACTCCCACGTAGTCGACCGCGGTTCATGTCCCAGACCCGGTGGCTTAAAGCTCACGCTGGGCGCGTGTGCATGCATGCCCAAGATCCCGAGAGGAGAATGGAGGAGAAGGGATTGCGGCGTGACCATCCCCCAGGGGGGTGATTTCTCACTTTCTGTCTCTATGTCTCTCTATGTCTGTCTGGCGAGCGCACGCGCCCCATAGCGAAAATCTCTCCAAAAAAAAAAAAATTATTACTCAGTAGAAGCTGAATTCCACATGGCAACAAGAGTTCGAGTCCTTAGCCCAGTCAGCTTGAAATACATGAGTGCCCAGGATCCAACAAGATAAAGGGAGAGTGGAAGGGAATCACAGCATTGCCGTAGCTTGGGGAGAATACTATCCTCTCTCATTCTCTCTTTCTCTCCTGTGCATGAACACATTCTCTCATGAATAAAGAATAAAAGTAGCTATAGACCTATGGTTATACATTCTGTCGTTGGAAAAGTCACTTATTTTTCTGTTTTTCTGTGCAAAAATGCATCATGACTTTTCTGCTAACCCAGTAACACCTAGGGGCAGAAAAATCTGGAAATAACTTCTGATTCCACTATTTGGCGATTCTGTGATCTTTGGCAAGTCATCTCGATGTTATGGCTTTTATTTCTTGATAGAAATGAAACATGAAGTTAGATGCCAAATATAGAGGGCTTTTTGTTTCTGTTTTCATTTAATTAGATGAGATAATGTCTGTGGATACGCTGTAAAGGCTTCCAAGTGTGACACAACTATACAATATGATTTGCAGACCTACTGGGCATGGGTAGCCCAGTCACTGGCAAACCCAGGAAGCTGGAGTGGGCGTCTCTTCTCACTGGTCTTGTGTGGGGAACCAAGTTCCAGGCCTCTTAGAGAATGTGCCAAAGATGAAGTCAGAAGAGCGTATTCAAAGGTCACAAACAGAGGACAAAGCTACCACAGGACCAACTGCGCACCCACGTCTGGGAGGCCCAAGGAAAGGGAAAATCAGAGACGAGGGAATGCTTTATGATTAAAGGCAGAAAGCTGGGTCACCTAAAGAAGCGATCGGGTTGTGCGTTCTCAATGACCACACGTACGATAGATGTCTGCCTCATCTAAAGGGCAAGAGTTAGAACCCACACGTGGATTATTTCTGTGTGGTCATGTAAAGCCCTCAGAAACGATAGGTCGCTGTCCAAAGCTACATGAAGAAGGGAGAAAAGACAGTGAGGAAATTGTGAGTTGAAGTATCAGCCACAGCCCCAGTGCTGTATAAAACAGAAGAGACTATGACAAAACCCTGTTCTGAAAAGGTAACATTTATTAGGGGACTATAACAAATGTACAAATAATTATCATGTGAAACAAACAAAAAATTTCAGAGTGAAAATATTGGGTCACTAAAAAAGTCATGATGTATTTTTCTATGTTTTTCTGTGGAACAATGCATTATGACTTTTCTGAAGACCCAACGCAGAGTTCTTGGCCAGCAGGTGGCATGGTGGTTAAGGCGCTGGACTCCTACGTGGCTGATCATGGTTCCAGGCATGGACCTGGCAGCCTGAAAACTGGACAAGTGTGCATGCATGCCCAAAATCCTGAGAGGAGATTGGAGAAGGGATTACAGTGAGGCCATCCCCCCTTGGGGAGTAATTTCTCACTTTCTCTCTCATTGTCTCTGTCTCTCAGGCAAGCACATACACCCTATGGTGAAAACCTTAAAATTTTTTTTAAAATCCAATAAGTTCCAAAAACTAGGATGAGAAAGTCACTGTGGTGGATTGGAGGCTAATTAAGAAAATGTCTATAAAAAAAATTCATTAGAAATGTGTGAGAATTGGATAAATATAGCTATGGGTGAGGAGGTGGGTCCTCTAGGACAAGAAAATTACCTGAGCAAAATGCCTAAGATAGGGGTCTGCAAAAAAGAAGCCTGACCTATCTAGTTTATATGGGAGAGGTATAAGAAAGTCATAAAAAAAATTGTTTGGAAATGACGATTTGAAGACCAGGTTCTGAAGGTGGCCCAGAACTTGGCAAAAAAAAACACTAAGTCAGCAAACGCTAAGAAGCAAGAATCTCATATGGATCCCTTACCTGGAAAAATCGTATGCTTATTATGGTTCTACTGCAATCGTTCTGGTTGTTTTTAGTAGGCATTCCTTACGGTACTCTCTCTGGTGGTCTCCAGTGGTTTCTGGCTCTTGGTATCCATGGCCTGTGTGAACCTTTCCATATTGTATTAGGGTTAGCCTGTGTGGCCAGTGAGGTAGGGCAGAGGTGATGGTATGCCCCTTTGGAGCGTAGGTTATCAAAGACCTGGTATTGGATCTCAGACCTCTTGCCAGTAGCCACATAACTGAACGTGGCAGAAAATCCTTCAGAGTAGACAAGTGTTCAGATAAGGAAGCCCTGGATGATTTCTCGCCCTCAGAAACTCTGAGGTAATAAATGACTGTTCTAAGCCACACTCGCTTTGGAATAATTTGTTACACGACAATAGATAACTAATGTACTCCATCATTCAACAAATATTTATTTATTCAGTGGATACCAGTATTAAGAATGATGAAGTTAGTTATTATTACAGCTCAAGGGTTTTGCTTGACGAGAGGACCTTATTGGACTTCTTTCCATTTTTTAAACAAAGCATGTTTTCCCCTCGTTTTCAGACTTCCTGTGTTCCCAGTCCTCTCTCATACTAGAACATTTTCTTCTTCCAGACTACTCCCTCCCCCCGCCAAATCTAGAGTGTCTGTTGGTTAAATTTAGTTTCTTTCTAGAGAACTTCCTTAATATCGAGACAAGGATCAGAGAGCCTCTGGAATGACCTTTTAATCACCTTTATAATATTCTCTTATCTGATTCGTATCTTGTGTTCGCATGGCACACAACAACAGACGCTTTATTCAGTTCTTCAGAAAACATTGACAGAACAAATTTCATTTTCAAATCCACAGATAGAAGCTTCAAAGTATAAAGCTGTCTATAACAAAAAAGGTTAATATTTATAACAATAACTTACAGATACAAACTAATGATAAACTATCAGTTCACAAAAGATTGTGAACATTTTGGACACTTGTCAGTCCTTTTTTTAGGCAGAATGCTCTTTGGATGACAAATAAATTAACTGGCACACATTACAGTTTATAAGCTCTATTCACTGATGTTCCCTAGTATGCAGTGCCTAGCACAAGACAGGCAATTTATATACACACACACAAACACACACACACACTCTCACACAGATGTAAATTCAGCAGGTGTGATGGTCAAAAACTGGGGAGATCCTCATCTTATACAGTCTTTCGGGTGCAGGAAAACATGGAGGTACAGGGGTGCAGGGCTGAACGGGCCCAGCACCTGTAGCAAGACATAGATTCTTGTCTCACACTCATGAAGAATTAGAGCCATGGACACAGAGAGGGGATAGGAAGCAGAGTTTATTAAGAGGAGAAAGGAAGAGTAGAACTCCCAAGCAGGAAGCAGGTCCCAGAAAATAATAGGTTACCATAGGAAAACTAGGGCAGAGTTTTTTTTGTTTTTTTTTTTTTGGAGAGATTTTCACTGTAGGGTGCGTGCGCTCGCCAGACACACAGAGAGAGACATAGAGACAGAAAGCGAGAAATCACCCCCCAGGGGGGATGGTCACGCCGCAATCCCTTCTCCTCCATTCTCCTCTCGGGATCTTGGGCACGCACGCACACGCGCCCAGCGTGAGTTTTAAGCCACCGGGTCCGGGACGTGAACCGCGGTCGACTACGTGGGAGACCAGCGACATAGCCATTACGCTAACTGCTGGTTCCCTAGGGCAGAGTTTTCACCTGGGTTAGGAGGGGCTTTGTCCAGGCTTATTCTCTTGTGCATGGGTTCCTCTCGTGGTGGGCGACATGCTGGATGACCCAGTTCTTTTTCTCCTAATTTTGGAGTGGGTACAATGGTCAGAAGATTTTCTTGTCTAGAAGCTTTGGAGTTATAAAAACCATTATCTTCAGGGTCGGCAAGTGGCATGGTGGATAAAGGCACTGGATGCTCATGGCTAACCACAGTTCAAGTCCCAGACCTGGTGGCTTGCTTTCTTACTTTCCCTTTCTCTCTCTATCTGGTCAAATTAATAATAATAATAATAATATTAACAAAAGAGATTTAAAGAAATAAATAGTTCTTAAAAAAAACAATAAAACCTTATCTTCTCTTCTTCCCAGAATGTGGTGGGGCCTGGAAAAGAGCCTTGGTTTTATGTCCAGGTCACGCTGCCTAAGTCAGTCACTGAGCGACCACTGTGAGCTGTCTTTCCTGAGCAAGCAGTCCAGCTGTTTGTCTCCATTTTAAAACTTAGCCATTTGGGGCCTATACCCTAACTGTATTCTTAGGATCCCTGTTTCCTACTTCACTTCCAGTTACTAGGTCATCGGGCAAGTCATAATGTATTTTTCTGCCTTTCAATGCAAAACCGTGTCATGACTTTCTCAACCACTCAATATATTTGGGGGGAACAAAAAGATCTATCTCATGCATAGCTCTATCCCTCTGATCCATACTGAACCAAAAAGGGCTATAAAGAACTGTTTGGTCAGAGAAAGGTCCAGGTTAATGGCCTCATGGTGATGTGGACAGAAACGTTGTCAAAAGTAGAATTCTTGACTGTGAAGCATTGCAAGATAATTTGGGAGCAGGAGAGCCAAGGTAAGAAGAAATAGGCAAGTTATTGACTTCACCTGGTTTGCTTTTGTTATTTTAAAGGAGCCAGCGTTCCATAAGAATAGAACTCTGGAGGGCCTTTGTCACAGGCCCCAGAATGGCTTTTGGTGCTTAGTGACTTCAGGAGTTGTATAGGATTTCAGCTTTGGCCAGTGAGTCTGAGTTGGCTGTGGGCATATCTTTCCATGACTCAAGACTGAACTAGAGTTTCTATAGCCACACAGAAATGCTCTCTGTAGATTTTTTTTGCCCATCTTTAAGTTTGATGCCCCCTTAAGTATCAAAGGAAGGCGACATTTTAAAATGGTCTGTCCCGAAAAAGAAACTGCAGGCATTCGATTTGTATGGATGGGGTTTCCTGAGGTCCCTGGTGTGATAAATAAGTCCAGACTCATTTGTTTTTGTTATGGCGTCAACCTGATGCTGAGATCCAGGTGGTTATCACTCTTGCTGCTGCGTGAGCAGTGGAGGGAAGGGAAGCAGGCCCCATGTCTGAGCCCGGATTCAGCCCTGAGTTACGCTAATTACCATCCAAAAGCCCTGGTTAACAAAACACATCTTGTCAAGCTGAGTCTGTGAAAGAGAAAACAATGACTATTTCTTTGCCGCTTCCTTTTTTTGCCTCAAATAATTGGTTCATTTTTCTGCTACAATTACTGGGAAGATGAATTTCTCTCCCCATGTTGCAAAATAAACTGAAATCCATTTCTCTTCTGCATCATGAGAGGTAGTTCCCTGTTAATTGTGCCTATGAATGAGTAGATAGTGGATGGGGCCAGCAGATGGCACGGTGGTTAAGGTGTTGCACTCCCCCATAGCCAACTGCGGTTTAAATCCTGGACCAGGAGGCTTGAAAATCACACTGGGTGCATGTGTGCTTATATGTCCAGAATCCCAGGAGAAGAATGGAGAAGAAGGGATTGCAGCATGGTTATGCCCCCTGGGGCAGGGGAGAGTGATTTGTCATTTCTCCTAGTTTTTTTTTTTTTTTTTTTTTTTTTTTCTGGCAACCACACGTACTTTATGGGGGAAAAAAAAAAGAGTAGATAGTGGAAACATTACGTTGGGAAGCAAGTTTGTTCGGTTTTTGTGCTTTTTTTTGTTCTCATTGCATTTTGTGGAAGTATTCCTTCCTCCCCCTCTTCTTATGTTGAAGAAATAAAGCCACATTTAGCACCTTTCACATTTCAAGTAAAAGCTTCCAGTGTGGAAGGAAATTGTACTTAATTTTAAACCTCAGCCTTTAAAGTCCATATGGTCTCTATTCATAGCGAACAATTAACGCATGGCTGGCAACGGTACTGCGGAAACAGACGTGTCCCCCAGTCAAGGGCATGGCTGGATGTCTGATGGCAGGTCCCACATTTAAGGCCTTGAGGGCATGGTTGCCAAAAAGGTGACATGGGAACAAGAGCTGAGAGCTGAGGGTAACTAGGGCAACTACTGGGTCGGTAGGAAAGCCATGACACATTTTTGCACGGAAAAATACGTCATAACTTTCCTAATGACCTAACAGGCTTTCTAGGTCATTCGACCAGGTGGTGGGGTACATATTAATTATGAATGGACATTAGCGTGTGCTGACTTAATTACTTTGACCATGTGTTTTAACTTTTTTTTTTTGAGTAATTATCAATGTAATAGGCTAGTTTTTTTTTTTTCTTTTTTATCTTGTTCTCATTTTTAGTTTCTGCTATAGGGTGTGTATGCTCAGCAGAGAAAGAGAAATAAAATGAAAAGTCACTCTCCAGGAGTGACGACCACATTGCAATCTTTTCCTCCACTCTCCTCTCAAGGTTCTGGGCACATACGCACACCTGCCCAGTGTGATTCTCAAGCTATCGGGACTGGGACTCGACCCATGTAGCTGTCCATGTGGAATCAGCGCCCCAACCTCCACACTACCTACTAGTCCCTAGGCTAGGTGGTTTTTTTTGTTTTGTTTTGTTTTTAAAGTTTAATTATGAGCATTAAGACTTGGCAAGGTCTTTCCTATTAAAAAAATATGTATATCAAAAATGACTCCATACTCCTGCTTGGTTTCCACAAACAAATTGTAACTCATTTTTTTTTTTCTTTCTTGTTAGGTGATAGTTGCTCACAGGCATCCTGCCTTTCAAACTGTGTTAGTGCAGACAACCTTCGGAATGTCACCAACCTAAATCGCTTCCCTATCTCATTGCTTCACTTTTGTTTTTGTATGTCATGGTTCTGTTCCCGTACATGTCACTTTCCTTTTCTGGAACTTAAATGCTTTGGGGCTATGAGGCTAGCTGGAGTTGTCTGGAAGTCTGGGGACAATTGTCCAATTTAAATTGTACTAAGATTTGCTCAATTAGCGTCCAGCAGACAGCATAATGGTTACATTGCTGAACTGTGGCTTAAAACTCACCTCGGATACATGCACGTGAGAGGAGACTGGAGAAGAGGGGATTATGGTGTGGCCATCCCCACTGAGGGGTGATTTTTTGCTTTCTCTCTCTCTCTGTCTTTCTGGTGTGTGCATGTGATTTATAGCAAAAATATCTCTAAGAAAAAAAAAAAAAAACGATGTACTCAAAGCTCTCCATTATTAAGTAGGCTGGTTTTATTTTTCTTTTCAACACTTCTGAGAGAGGGAGAGGTTGAAAGGTAGAAAACAACCACCCCTCAACAGAGTCTCCATGCTCTAATCCACCCCCAGCCTCCACCAGCTGGGATCATGGACACGTGAATGTTCATGTTCCCAGCTGTGCAGGGAAGCCTCGTGATACAAACCAAGAGCATCCCATGTTGGTCCAGCATTACAGAGCATTGTGGTCTCACTGTACCACTCTCTGGCCCATGGACAAGTTAGATTTTTAGTTTGCCTAACAGTAATGATACTTCCTTTCCAAACAAACTCATTCACTTTAACCCATCAAGCAGAAATGGCAAAAGCCAGCCTGAGCTATATAACCCTGTATAGTCCCTTAGATCTAGTTGAAAGTTCACCTAGGTCTAAGATCTAAGCTGGCCTGGAATGCCTATATGGGGCCATAGTCACAGTCTATTTACACAGGAGCTGGCAGTTTTATGGTCAAGGTCACAATCTAAAGAAGGGGAGAGAATTCCAAAGTATATCATATTTACTGCAAAAGAGATATTAGAGTTTGCTGTGTTCCAGGCGTTGTTTAAGGGGATGAGGATATCTCCCCGGTCATCCTGAATCACTTAGTGTTGAAACGGGTGGCTACTTCATAATGCTCTGAGGTCTCTGATGCCGAAAAGCATGAGGCAGGACGTTAATCCAGTGTCTTGGGAGTGCAGTAAGATTATGATGGGTTTGACCACACAGCTCCCTGGAGATGAGCATACATGACCAAGGAAATAATACGGAGACAACTTCCCTTTGAGCTTTGTCTCTTTTGCTTTCCCTGGTCAACCAGTAAGGGCCAGGTTTCATCTTTCATCTAACAAGAATGTCACACAAGAAAACAGGGAGCTCTGTTTTCCCATCATTCAAATGGATTTCTGCAGACTATTCTTACAACTCTAAAAGAGAACGCAGGGACTTGGGTTTGCTTGCTCTTAGTACCCCACCGTAGGACAAAGTGTCTGATCCCTCCCTTCATCTGTTGAGGCAATGGGAGAAAGGGGTTAGCTAACACAGGGATGCTCACAGCTAATGCAGCCATGATAGGTCACTCCTCCATTCTCCTCCTGGGATCCTGGGCATGCACGCACACGCGCCCGGCATGAGTTTTAAGCCACCGGGTCCAGGATGCGAACCGTGGTTGACTACGTGGGAGTCCAGCAACATAGCCATTACACTAACTGCTGGTTCCCCGCCACGTCCAAGATGTGAACCACAGTTGACCATGTTGGAGTCCAGCACCTTAACCACTATGCCACCCGCTGGCCACACCAGCCCTGCTTTTTAATAGTTTTCCCTTTGATGTAAACATTGCATAGACCCTGCTAAAATCAATTTCCAAGTGTTCACACCGCCTTTGCCCTTAACCAATGTCTTCATTTCTCTTTCTCTTTCATGTGTTGGCTCTCAGGGACAGCCAGGCACCTCTGCTCTGTCACATGCCCTACTGGGGGCAGTGACATGGGCCCCTGTGTTATTTTTCCATGGCTTCCTTAACAGATTATCACAAATTCAGTAGCTTAAAACAACACATTTTGAGACCAGCAGATGGCGTAATGATTATGTTGCTGGACTCCCACGTAGTCAACCATGGTTGTAGTCCTGAACCCAGGGCTTAAACCTTACACGAGGTGCATGTGCGTGCCCAAGATCTTGAGAGGAGGGTAGAGGAGACGGGACTGTAGCATGGGCATCCCCCCCAGAGGCTATTTCTTGCTTTCCATCTCTCTAGCAAGCTCATGAGTCCTATAGAAAAATATATAAAAATTAAACAAACAAACAAATAAAAAAACACACATTTAGAGGATCAGTAGGTGGCATGGGGGTTAAGGCACCAGACTCCCATATGACCAACTATGGTTCAAGTCCCAGACATGGCAGCTTACTTAGTCTGTCTCTCTCCTCCTGTCTCTATCTGGTGCATATATGTACCCTATAACAATTTAAAAAAATGGCAATATATAAAATAGAATAAAATAAATATTTTAAATAAAACACACTTATTGTCTCTCTGTTCAATATGTCAGAAGGCTGAAAGAAGACTCGCTATGCTGAAATCAAGGCATCAGTAAGGCTAGATTCCTTAGAGTAGATTTGACTCACTGAGGTCGTAGGAGAACTCAGCTCCACGTAGTTGTAGAACTAAGGTTCCTGTTCCCTTCTAACTGTTGGTCAGGTGTCCTTCTCAGCGCCTCTAAAGTCTACCTGCTTCTTTTGTTTTTGTCCTCCTTCACTTTCTAAGTCAACAAGAGCGGGTCACATCCTGATGCTTCACTCTCTGACCTCCCTGTCTATTTTCTTTCCCAGTTGTCTTCTGTTTCTCCCTGTTTATTTTCTTTCCCAATTATCTTCTGTTGGATCTCTTTTCTGTTGGCAGCCAAAGACACTGTTCTGCCCGCAAGGGCTCATGTGAGTAGACTGAATCCATTTAGATGAACTCAGAATACCTTCTCTGTTGCTTTGAAGTCAGTAATCTTGGGACCAGCACGTGGCATAGTGGTGAAGGCCCTGGACTTTCATGTGGTCAACCTTGGTTTGAGTCCTAGATATGTCAGATGTGTGTGCATGTATGCCCAAAATCCCTAGAGGAGAATGGAGGAGAAGGGATTGCGGTGTGGCCTCCTCCCTGGGAAAAGGGGGATTTCTCACTTTTTGTCTCTCTGTCTCTCTCCATCTCTCCAGCATGCACATATGCCCTGTAGCAAAGAAATCTTCCAAGTACATAAATAAAATCAGGAACTTTAATTTGATCTGCAAACAGCTCTTCTTCTGCTTTATAAAGTAACCTATTTAACAGCTCAAGGGATTAGGGCTTGGACATCTTTGAAAAGCATCGTTATGCCTAACACAGCCCCAGTTGTATAAGCCAGACAGAAGGCTGGAACATCCAGGCCTCTTTGTCCTATCAACATTACCAAACGGGAGGGAAGAAATATATAGGACTCTTTCTCTGGTTCTATGTCAAGTTTGCAGCATGCTTTGGCAAACTATTAGGAAACCAAGTGAGAGATGTTTGAAAAGCAGCTACCCTGGGGCCTGGCCCAAAGTCAGTTCTGGGAAGACATTAATTCCCTTCCCCAATTTTTACACTTGGCATTCCAAGAGAGCACCCTGCTGTGACTTCAAAGTTATAAAACTAATCCTACAAACTGCATTCAAAATCAGACTCGAGATTATTACAGTTTGGAGCAGGCAGAAGTCTAGAACAAATTTAAACTGAGCATCAGGAATCTATTAATTTGATTATTGGGCTGGGAATAACCTCTTCTCCCTCTGCAATCTCTGAAAACCCACATATTGGGGTGAAAGCATTTACTTAACAGCCTGAGAAATCAAGGAAGGCCCAATTTGCCTGGTTTGGGTTTGGTTTGGTTTGGTTTTGCCAAATAGCACCTCCTTCTCTTTAAGTTCCCCAGAGTTTCCTCCTTCCCCCTGCCTTAATATACCCTAATATAACTCAAAATACCTGGTTCTTTCATTTCGACCTATCTGAATTCTAATGCTGTTCACTCTTGGCCAACATTTTTAGAACACAACCACACACAGCCGTCTCTCTGATCAGTTCCACAGTGATCACCTTTCCTGTGAAAGTCCCTGTCCTCTAAATGTTACTGTGCATAGTTGGTGTGTTGATTCCAAGTTAAAGGTCCAAGGTCCACATTCAGTGTTTCTCCTTCACCGCCATCTGTCCCAGAACCCAGTACACAGTGGGTACTCGATGCATTCCAGATGAGTGAGTGAGGTGGCAGTCTATTGCTGAAACTTTGTGCATGCATAATTTTAATCTCCTAAATGTATGGTAAAATGATAAAACCAGCAGGTGGCATATTGGTTAAGGCACTGGACCCCCACATGGCTGACAGTGCTTCTAGTCTTAGACCTGGTGGCTTGAGACTCACATTGCATGTGTGTTGTGTGCATGTGTGCTAAAAATCTCAAGAGGAGAAAAGAGGAAAAGGGATTGAGGTATCGCCATAACCCCTGGGAGGGAGGTGATTTCTCACTGTCGCTCTCTGGTGAGCACATGTACAATGTTGCACAAATCTTTTTTTTTTTTTTTTTTTAAAGTATAACTATAAAGTGTATTTCCATTTCATTTATATCTTAAGCAATCTGAATAAAATCAACCTTTGGGGGCCAGCAGGTCATGTGATAGTTAAGGTGCTGGACTCCCACATAGCTGACTGTGGTTTGAGTCCCAGACCTCACGGCTTGAAACTTACACCAGGTGTGTATGCATTTGTGTCTAAAATTCCAAGAGGAGAATGGAGGAGAAGTGATTGTGGTGTGGCCATCCCCCTATAGAGGTGATTTATCTCTTTATGTCTCTGTCTCTCTAGCAAGCTCATGTACCCTACAGCAAAAATCTCTCAAAAAATATAATAATAATGGAAAGGGTGTGGAGGTATAAGAACTGTCCACTGTCTTCACAGTAATATGCTATATCTACAGCTATTCTAAAACAAAAAGGCTACTTAAACATCTAAAATGAAAAGAGAAGACATTCAAAAAAAAGGTAAGTGTGGATGGAGAAGCCTGCATTCAACACAAGTGACCATGACATAAAGACAAAACTGAAATTTTTATGTGAATGGCTTTTATTCAGTGACTGCCTGTTAGTAGTTCCTGAATCCTCTTTTCTTGAACTTAAAAACAAAATGAAACAAAAAAGAAAGTTGATATTTAAAAGGGTATTGAAATTTATTCATAATCGCAAAGGATTTGATTAGGAAAATTAAAGTTGCAGGATAAAAAACTACATTCTTAAAGTTATTTCCATTCCCTTTTGCTTTGCTGTAAGTTACCCTTTTTCGTATACTGAGCTGATGATTAGTGAATAGCTAATATTGCAATGAATAAAATGTGAAACTGCATCAGAGATATTTTTACCCAGTTATTCTTCATTGAAGGATTTTAGAGCACTCACTAGGTACCTCAAGTATCCCTCTTCCTGGGAAATCTTATTTAATTGAGGTGCAACTATTTGCTTAGCCAAAACAAACTGGATTTTAGATACCCAGAAAGAAACAGATTCACCCACAAGGAGACAAAAGTTTATGAAGACTCTCAACTTACGTATAAAAAGAAACTGAAAATGTAAAATGAAACTTCTGACATTTTACAACCCAAGTCCAACGTGTGGACTCTGCGTTTGTTAAGAAGAACAAAACTAAGAAGACACAGAAAGAAGATGTCGCTTCATTCATTAAGCCTCACGACAGCTGATGCGTCTGTCTTTCATTATGTGCTCAGAACTTTTCCTGAACATGAAGTTTCTAGATTTAGTGTCTCCAAAGGCCTAGAGAGATCAATTGCACACAGGATTGTGGAAGGCGTCTCCATAGGCAGGTGTTACAAAGCTTTAGTGGATAAAGGCCAAGACGTTGAAAAAAGGGCTGTTCTTGCATTAGTCAGGGTCTGACCAGAAATGCCTGAATGCTCTTGAGGAGTCAAAGAGTGGTTCTCTTCAGCTCCTGATGTGCTAGAAACTTGGATGTTTTGCAAAAGACTCTGATAAGCATCTCGCCATCTGGGTTCAGGTCCGAGCCAGACTTCTGAAGTTCCTGAGGGGCATCCAGCCATGCTCATTATATTGTAAACAAGTGTGGAGGAAAGGCTCAGGCGAAACTGTTATAAGAAAACATCTTGGCACCTGTGGTTCGTTCCTTTCCTTGGACAAATGTGGGCTGTATGTTTGATCCAGCCGGCAAGCCTAAGCTAGCGATCTTCAGTGCTCTCCCTTCTTCCTATTTCAGAAAGAAAAATGGAGCCAAGAATTCTAGACCAGGGAGCCATTCTTGAGAGTAGAGCCTGGTGACAACCACGTTAGAAAGTAATGCTCTCCTTCCTGGAGTATCTACCCGAAGTAGCACGTATGGGATGAGACGTGTGTTTTACCTTCTCTCTCACTTATGGGCGAGTCCTGTCTTGCCTCATTAACATTATGAAATCATGGCCAATAATCTGGTCCCCAAGGTCCTGACATGATCGATTTCCACCACAGGAGACAATCACAGTGTTTTGGAAGTAGTCATAACAGAAGACAAGGCAGAGATTTGGGGTTCCCTAAGGCACAGGAAGAGAGGTGTGGGCCCGTAGCCTACAAGCACGTGCATACATAGCCCCACCTGGGATGAGAGCATCCTCCAGAGTGGATCACTCATCTATTCAAGGGTGACCGCCATTGTCTCCCAGAAAGAAAATAGAGTTCTTCCCTTTCCCTTCAGACACGATCCACATCAGACATCTGTGATCTCCTATGTTTTAATTTTTGTAAGCTGCTGGTGCTAGCAGACATGTTAATACTTTGATATACTTTGAAAACTTTGGCCTTCTTAATCCTCCCAGCAGCCCAAGCAAATAGTAGAAAAATATACTCTGCGTGTAGCCCCTCCTGTGTCTCATTCCTGAGTCCCAGCATCCCTCTCCTGTCTTGACTTTGACCTCTGTCATTACAGTGCCACCACAGGATGGTAAAAGAAAAGGAGGTGGGACAGGGGAATCGCAGAGAGGGGCAGAGATCAATTTTCTATGCTTTTCCATTGAGGAAATGAAAGGGAAGATGAGGAAAGTTGCACACTTAAACTAAAATAACCTATATTGATCCAACTATGTGAGACTCTAGGGCTACAGAAATGAATAAGATAGTGTCAATTTCATCCAAGAATTCAGAGTCTGGTGAAAGGGAAAATAAGCCAACTGGTGATTTCAGCCCAATTCTCAGAGTGCTACGAGATTCCAGAGACAGACAGAGGCCTGAAGGTATCGGGACAGATTTTCTGGAAGAGATGCTGCCTGAACTGGGTATTAAAAGTTGGCCAGGCGAAGCAGGAGAGAAGAGAGTAAAACAGACCAACAACAGGTTCAGTTATCAGGATTGAGATGTTCTTCAAGGCCTAAAGGACTGGATGGAGGCAAGACAGGCTGCTGACACTGAACCAAATTTGATTGGAGAAAAGTCTCCATGAAAACAGCCACGTTGGTGCCAGCAAGTGGCATGGTGGTTAAGGCACTGGACTCACACATAGAGGACTGCAGTGTAAGTCCCAGACCCGGCAGTTTGAGAATTATGCCAGGCACATGTGTGTGCATGTGCAAAATCCAGAGAGGAAAATGAAGGATTATGACATGGCCATTCCCTCTTGGGGGGCTGATTTCTCACTTTCCTTCTCTCTGTCTCTTTTCAGTGAGTGCATGTGCCCTATGGCAAAAACCTTAACAAAACGAAACCCAACCATAACAAACAGTCACAAAAGTGTAATCTGTTTTGTGGTTATGTGGAGAGGAGATAGCAGAGAGGCACAAGCTGAGGATGAGATGAAGCAGAAATGTGAGTGTGTTTACCCACTGGGAAATTAGGTAGCTTCTCCCCGTGTAATGTTAGCAGGTATTCACTCATCCACCCTCCCTGTGGACATGGTTCAGCCTTGATTCTGGCATTCC
>NW_006203464.1:1034969-1075004 GCF_000334495.1 Tupaia belangeri chinensis | reverse complement strand
TCCCAGAATGATCTGGAAATTTTGATTAATATGAGGATTCCTAGAACCTTGTTCATTAGAATGGGGGATCCAGGAATACGTTTTTGTTTTTGATTCTCCCAGGATGTTTTCATGCACATAAAAAACAAACAAACAAACAAACAAACAAACAAACAAAAAAACTGCCTATAATACTGTTTAAGTCAGTGAATGCTGAAATGCCTATTTTATGTGGAAGAAGTACTGAATTTGTTAGTAAAGCCTTAATTTGATTGGTTTCAGGTGCCCAGCTCCCTGGGGAGCACCTTATCTGGAATTGGGATGGGAGAGTGACAACATCTGGGCCACTCCAAGGGCTTGGTGTAACAAGGGGAGTTGTACAAAAGGGATCTTATGTCCTGGGTCCCTACGGTGTACTAGAAAGAACTATTGGGTCGTTGGGAAAGCCATGACACATTTTTGCATAGACACACATAGAAAAATACATCACGATGACTTTACCGACAACCTGAAAGATCAATGAAGACAAAAGGGGGGCTCAAAGAGAACATCATTGAAAGGTATCGTCACCTTTTGACACATACCTGTCACAACATGCCACAATGTCGTCCTACCTTTTATCTCCTCTAACCATCTGGAAGAGTAGGGCTGTGACATGGCCATTCTAGTCCCTGTTCTGCACATAAAGCAGGTACTATGGTAAGATTGGACATTTTATATTTTTTTACTTTTTTGAATTATTTAATTTTACGTATTCTTTTTTTTTGGAGAATTTTTTTTTCCCACTATAGTGCGCGTACGCTCGCCGGACAGACAGAGAGAGACGTAGAGACAGAAAGTGAGAAATCACCCCCCAGAGAGGATGGTCATTCCTCAATCCCTTCTCCTCCATTCTCCTCTCGGGATCTTAGGCATGCACACACACGTGCCCGGCGTGAGTTTTAAGTCACCGGGTCCGGGATGTGAACCGTGGTCGACTATGTGGGAGTCCAGCGACATAGCCATTACGCTAACTGCTGGTTCCCCGTATTCTTATTATTTTTCAGTTCTCTATCAGGCATATGCACTCACCAGAGAAAGACACAGAGAGAGAGAGAGAGAGAGAAAGAAAGAGAGAGAGAGTCAGGAAGCAAGCCGCCAGACCCAGGATTTGAATCACAGTCAGCCATGTGGGAGTCCAGCACCTCAACCACCACATCACCTGTTGGCCCCAAGACTGGACATTTAAAATTACTTATCCATGTCCTTTCCACCCCACAAACACAGCAGTTGCTCGAGTATCAAAAGGTAGATGGCAATCCAGAGTCTAGATTCCTCCCCCACCAGATCTTGTCCATTCTCTGTAACATCAATGGCCAAGTTTTGCTGCTTGTATTTTTCTTTCCCTCAAACTAGCTCTAACCATCTCAATTTAAGAATTTTTGCTTCTTGCATATTTTCATAATGATGATTATCACCCATAACTATAGCTCCCATTTTGGGGAGAGACTGAAATTGCTAGGCCCAGAACAAGATATTTTAAAATACACCCTCTGATTGAATTCTCACAACAACCCTGCGTGGTAGGTATTATCCAGATCGTACAGAAACAGGAGCTCAGAGAGGCCAAGTAACTTGTCCTAGTTTCAGTCAGAGCCCATGGATGGGCCAACAGGTGGCATGCAGGTTAAGGCAGGTGAATCTCACATGGTGAATTCAACAGTTCAAGTCCTGGACCCAGAGACTTGGAAATCACACTGGGCATGTGTGCAGGCTTGCCCCAAATCCCCAAAGGTAACTGGAGGAGAAGGGGGTGTGGTGTAGCCATCTTTCCGGGAGTTAATTTCTCAACCTGCCCACTCCCCACCCCCACCCCCCAATCTATGTTTGGCAAGCATACATGCCCTATAGCAAAAAGTAAAAATAGAAGTCTGAGAAAGAGGTGCCATGGGAAGGAGTCTGCCTGACTCGGAAGCCTATCTGATTAAATTCTCACAACAACCCTGCATGGTAGGTATTATCTAGACCTTAAACAGGAGCTCAGAGCCCTGTACCCATAGCTGCGATAACACTTCCCCTCTCCTTAGGTTAGTTTTCCTTCTAGGAAATTATATCAATGAGTAGATTCCAGTTGGAAAAATAGATAAGTTTTCCAGTCCTGGGCTGTAAAATATGAAATAGGATGTTAATGAGAAGAGAGTGGTGTGAAATAGAAAGCGGGACTAAATTACAAACTGCTATAGCTGCCTGTAAGGGCGTTTGCAAATCAAGATCCGTTCCTACCAATGCATGACTTTTATGAAGCTTAGGGACAGGGGATGGAGACAGCCTTGTTGTTGGCTAGGGGCTGAACTGTGCAGAAGCAGAGTAGTTAACCCTCCCTGAATACTGGTTTCATAGGCTTACTGAGAAATCTCACCCCTGGCACTCAAATCCCTGCTCTCACACCATCAACAAGACCCTTCTTTTAAAACTAATTCCTGACTAACCAGGCACTGGGGATAAGCATGAGGAAGAGTGACTATGCCAACTGGCTACAACTTGGTCATTTCTTGATGATGGCCCTGGGTAGATCTGATGAGAAGAATAATGCGGATTAAAGCAGTGGTCATCTTCCTTATTGATTAGTCATTTGATCCCATAGGAAAGATCAGGTACAGTGTGAGTGAGGGTGCAGTGTGGGGTGGGGATGGGGCAGACATGGAGCCAGGGGAGGGGTAGAGTTAATAGACAATCAGTACAATACAAAGAGACCACTGGTTACTTTTCCCGAAGCTGGACCTGTGGTTTATTCAGTCTTGGCTTTGGGCCCCAAACTAGTTTTCTAGTTTGCTGGCTTACTTTGGAGTTATGTTAACTAGCACCTCCATGTGACATTTGCGTGGTATTTTTCATCCTTTTTAATTGTGCCAACAGGAAATTTTGCAGATCGTCAGAAATAGAGATGGTTCTATAGCTCAGCTACTTTGGTATCTTTCTTCCTCCTCCCTCCCTCCCTTTTTTTTTTTTTTTTTGCTCCTTCTCCTCCTTTACTTTTTTCTTCCTTTCTTTCTTTCTTTCTTTTTTTTCTTTTTTTTTTTTTTTTGGACAGGGTTTTGATTTTTCTTTTTTTTTTTTTTTGGAGAGGTTTTGGCTATAGGGCGCATGCACTTGTGAGACAGACAGAGACAGACAGAAAGCGAAAAAGCACCCCCCCCCCAGGGGGGATGACCATGCCACAGTCCCTTCTCCTCCATTCTCCTCTAGGGATGCTGGGCATGCACGCACACATGCCCAGCGTGAGTTTAAGCCACCGGGTCTGGGATTTGAACCACAGTTGACTACATGGAAGTCTAGTGACATGGCCATTATGCCAACTGCTGGTCCCTTCCTTCCTTTCTTTTTTATGGTGTGAAAGATGTTCATAGATATCAGTCATTAGAAACAGTATTGGGCCAGCAGGTGGTGTGGTGGTTAAGGCACTGGAATCCCATGCAGCCAACCATAATTCGAGTCTCGGATCCAGTGGCTTGCTTTTTCATTTTCTTTCTTTCTCTTGTGAATGCACATGCCCTGTAGCAAACTTTAAAATTACTAATAATATTGATAAAGACAAATTAAATACATACTATTTTTAAAAAAATAAACAGCATCAAAATGCAGATCTCTTGCCTTCTTCTCCTGGACCCTGTGGACAGTTCAGTTCATAATTGCTCCCGTGGATGCTAAGCCATGCTTTGAACCAGACTCCCATTGAATTTTGAGCATGCAGCTTATGTCAGTGACAGACAGTGGAGACAATGAGGGCAATTGTGTCTTTGAAACAATCCTTGTAATCCACAACCCAGGAAGAGGGAAAGCCTGGCCTGGAGGATTGGAGAGCCTCTATTCAGCAGAGCCAAGCACTCCCGCCTGAGTCCTTGTTGTTATTTTACAGCCAACATGAATACTCTCGGGGAGTATTTGGTTGCCTGGAAACAGAACCCCATCACTAAACGCATTAATATTCAACCACTATGATTTCTTTATGTGCTTCATTATCTAAAGTTTCTCCTTGGATCCTAATTAACAGGTAAATATTATCAAATGAAACATTTTCAAGAGTTTATAGAGCTGAGTTGAACATTTTCCATTTTCTCTTTCTATTCCCCACTTCTCTGTGATTTGGTTATGTTCCTCAGATTCTTAGGCTGATAAAGAAACCAAATGATAAACAGACAAAAATGTGTTCCTTAAAAAAGAAAAAAGAAAATAGGTTCAAGGCCAAAGAAGAGGTTCAAGGCCAATGTTCTTCGATACAGGGTAGGAGGTGGAGAGGGTTAGGGAAAAAAAATCTTTCAGTCTGAGAGAGAATTGTTAACATTTTATGCAAGTCCATTACAATAGATCTTAAACTTTGGCCAGAGAAAAAAGCTAGATACTGTTACGCTGTCATGCTGAATTAAATTTGAGTGTTCCTGGGACCAGCAGTTAGTGTAATGGCTATGAGTCCCAGACCCAATGACTTAAACTCACGCCGGGCACGTGTGCATGCGTGCCCAAGATCCCGAGAGGAGAATGGAGGAGAAGGGATTGCGGTGTGGCCATCTCCCCTGGGGGAGGTGATTTCTCACTTTCTATCTCTCTGTCTCTCTCTGCCTTTCTGGCAAGCACACACACCCTATAGCAAAAACTTCTAAAAAAAAAAATAATAATAATGAATGTGCCAGATGACAGGGAGGTGGGTAAGGCAGCTGAATCCCACATGGTCGACTGCATGGTTTGAAACCTGGACACAGAGGCTTAAAAACCATGCCAGGCATGTGTTCATACATGCCTGAAATCCAGAAAGAAGGGAGAGCTGGAGGAGACAGGATTGCGGCGTGAACCTCCAACATGCCCAGAGGAGAGAGGGGATGGGCTGTCTCACTTGTCTCTCTCTCTTGGCTTTTCTGGAGAGCACATGTGACCTCTGGAAAGTTAATTATTTTGAGAACATCACAAGTGAGTTTCTGCTTGAATGGCTAAGGTAAAAGAAGCCTCAGGTGCTAGCACTTACGTAGAAAAAATACTAATGATTCATGGACAACCATACCTAAAAGTCATTCCTCAGGGGATGCTGAAGTTCCAAAGCTGGGGCCAGCAGGTGGTGTGGAGGCTAAGGCTCTGGACTCCCACATGTCTGACCATGCTCTGAGTCCCTGACCTGGTGGCTTGAAAATCACATGGGGTGCATATGCATGCATGCCCAAAATCCTGAGAGGAGGATGGAGGAGAAGGGATTGTGGTGTGGTCATCCCCCTGAGGAGGTGATTTCTGACTTTCTCTTTCTCTCTCTCTCTCAGGTGAGCATTTGCGCCTTAGGGCGAAACCAAGCAAACAAAAAGAGTCCCAAAGTTTAGTATCTGTGACTGTGACATTATTTGGAAGTAGGGTCTTTGTAGAGGTAATCAATTTGAGATGAGGTTATCCGGATGGGTCCTAACCCAATATCACTTGGGTCCTCATGAAAAAGATTAACAGACAGAGAGAGAGAGATACCCTGAGAACAAGTGGTAAGGAGGCCAAGATTTAGAATAATGTATCTATAAGGCAAAACACTAGAATCAGTAACAATACTAGAAGCTAAGAGAGAGGCTGAGATTAAATTGTCCCCTACAGCCTTCAGAGAGAGCAGAGCTCTGCCAACACTTTGATTGCAGATTTCCAACCTCTATAACTGGGAAAAAAAATTATTTTCCTTCTTTCTTCTTTTTTTTTTTCTCAAGGTTTTAGCCATAGGGTGAATGGGCTCACCAGAGAGAAAAAGAGAGAGAGACAGAGGGGAAGTGAGAAATCACCCCCCAGGGAGGATTTCCATGATGCATTCCCACTTTTTGCTCTCTTCTTCTGGGATTTGAGGTATACATGCACATATGCCTAGTATGATTTTCAAGCCACCCAGTCCAGGACTCGAACCATGGTAGGATACATGGGAGTCCAGCACAGTAACCACCACACAACCTGGTGGCCCATCTTTTGTTGTTTATGATAATTTATTGTGGTAACTCTGGGAAATTAATGCAGATGGAAAATTACCACATTTCAAATGGTTTAAATATTGCTTTTTCCATAAATACGAAAATCATCAAATTATATAGAAAAGTTCTTACAGGATCAGGATCTGTGACTAAACTTTCTAGCTCAAACATGGAAAACAGAGGTACTGCCAAATCTGAACAAAGACTTTCTGATAAATTCCATCAACAGAGGTTATGCTAAATTTATATCTTAAAAGCCATGTCAAAGAGGATTTAGTTTCATTAATATAATCGAAAGGAAATAAAACTAATTAGAAAGTTGAACACAAACACAAAAGTACTTGACTAAGATGTATCCTTCATTTTTTTCCCCTAGCTTTAATACAATTTTTCTGGGACCAGCAGTTAGTGTAATGGCTATGTCACTGAACTCCCATATAGTCGACCGCGGTTCAAGTCCCAGACCTGGTGACTTAAACTCATGCCGGGTGCATGTGCATGTGTGTCCAAGATCCCAGGAGGAAAATGGAGGAGAAGGGATTGAAGCATGGCCATCCTCCCTGGAGGGGGTGATTTTTCACTTTCTATCTCTCTGTCTCTCTGGTGAGAACATGCGCCCTATAGCAAAAACCTCTCAAAAAATTAACTCATTAATTCACTCATTTATAATTATATAAATATAATTATGTATATATATATAAAATTTTATTTCAAGTTCTTTTATACATTCAGTCACATTACATAGCTTGCAAAGTGAATATTCCAACATGTGTCTATTTCTCCCCAGTCCAGCTGATAATACTATAAAGTTATCTTCAACAGATTATCCCCCATTTCTTTATCCCATTAATGCTTTGCCTCTCTATTTATTTTTAATTCACTCATTTATTTAATAAAATCCATTCCTCAGCTACTCCTTAAGAATGCATGTATGGCATAGCAATTAAGTTGATGGACTCCCTCATGGCTGACCGCAGTTTGAGTCTTGGACCTGATGGCTTGAAACTCACGCCAGGCACATGTGTGTGAGTGCCCAAAATCCCTGGAGGAGAATGACAGAGAAGGGATCACAGCACAGCCATCTCCCTGAGGGAGGTGATTTCTTATTTTCTCCCTCTGTGTCTCTGTTTGTGTCTCCAGAGAGTGTACCCACCCTATAGTAAAAATCTCTTTCTACAGAAAGGAAATAAGGAATGCATATATGATGTTTCATAGATATTTTGTTTTTCTTATCTGTCCTTGACCTATACTTCTGCAAATCAGTTGACAGCATTTGACAGATACCCACAGCTTCAAAGGCTCTAGAGATACCATGTCAGTTATCAAGAATATTTCTTTCATTTTAAAACAAAATATTGGGTTGTTGGAAACATCATGATGCATTTTTGCATAGAAAAACAGAAAAAAATACATCATAGCTTTTCTGACAACTCAGTAGCTCTCTTATTTGGCTGATACATTCCCATCACTGTTACATTAAGTAGGGTATACCAGTATCCTGCAAGAATGAACTCTTGACAACTTACGGCTAGTCTTATTAACTAAGCTGAACTTGAAAGTGGGAGCTTCAGAATTCTTCTATTGACTTTCTTTGAACACCTGCTACTGTTCATATGGTCTTTGGACATGTAACATTACTAGTAGTGTGCTAGAGGCTTGAATTTTTGGTTGACCCTAAGTAGAAACTTCACATAAGGAGTTCTATAATTTATAAGGCTTTCCTTTTTCTTTCTTTTTTTCTTTCTTTTTTTTTCTTTTTTCCTTTTTGTAATATTCCGGAGAGCGTGTGCATTTTCTGAAGAGAGAGAAAGAGAGAGAGGGAGAAAGTGAGAGAGAAAACCCCCTCCATGGGGGATGGTCACCCTTCAATCCTTTCTCTATTGTCTCTTCCTGCTTTCAGGATTTTGGACACACACACACAGACACACACACAGTGTGTTTCTAAGCTGCCAGCTCCAGAACTTTACCTGCTGGGTCAGCAATGTGGATCCATCCACCTCAACTACCATGCCATGGGCTGCCTAGACCAATATTTAAATGTTAAATAACTGTAGAAACTTTTAAAAAAAAAACATAATTCGGTAATGAAATTAGACAGAAGTCATATATCAGATGGTTAGAGTGAAGAGATTGTTTTCACAATAGAAGGCAATAATAGGGATATAAGTAAGTAGAGGTGTCGTTGATAAAATTACTAATAATTTATCAGGAAGAGATAATCATATCTATTCAGGGCTTCTCAAATCCTTTTCAATAAAGAACCACAAATGAAAAAATTAATTTTGCCAGGTTTTGGGGACATAATCTAAAGCAATTGTCACAAGTGCAGCATTTCTATCAAATCTTATTAATTTCAATCTTAATGAAAACACATTCTATTATATGATATATCGGTTTCATTACAAAAAATAACTGTAATTTCTTTCCATGGAACAGTGGAATTCAATAAGATGGGTAAAGTGGACATGGCTGGTGCTATGAATATCTTGGCCTCCTCTTCGCTGTGGGCTGTGAGGAAGTTAGTCTTCTTCCTATTTCCCGACAGACTGGGTGACTATTGTCTTAGTAGATGGTGAGCAGATGTAATGGGTATCACTCTTGGGTCAGGTAATGAAAATTCTTCTCTTAACCTTGCACTCGTTTTTTCCTGTTAGAGGTGACTATTGAAGTGGTGTATCAGATAACAAAGCTGCTCAATCAGAACAGAATAGATCAGGGCCCACAGGTAATGTGGTGGTTAAGATGCTGGGCTCCCATATGGCTGACCATGGTTCGAGTCTGGGACCTGGAAGCTTGTTTTCTTACTTCCCTCCTCTCTCTCTGGTCATTTAAAATAACAATAATAACAGGGCCAGCAGGTGGCATGGTGGTTAAGGTGCTGGACTCCCACATGGCTAACCACAGTTCAAGTCTTGAAAATGGCAGTTTGCTTTCTCATTCTTTCTCTCTCTCTCTATCTTCTCTAGTGAGCACACATGCCCTATGCGCATTACAAATAAATAAATACATAAAACTAAATTAAGTCTTGGGACCAGCAGTTAGTGTAATGGTTACGTTGCTGGACTCCCATGTAGTTGGCCGTGATTTGAGTCCCTGACCCAGTGGCTTAAGCTCACGCCGGGCACGTGTGTGTGCATGCCCAAGATCTCAGGACAATGGAGGAGAAGGGATTGCAGCATGGCCATCTCTGCTGGGGGGTGATTTTTCGCTTTCTGTCTCTCTTTCTGGCGAGCATCTGCCCTATAGCAAAAACCTCTCCAAAAAAAGGAAAAAAAAAAAAAACTAAATTAAGTCTTAAAAAATGTAATAATAATAATAATAATAAATAAATAAAATTAAAGAACTAATTCTAAAAAAAAAAGAAAAGAAAAAGAAAAAACAGATCAGATCACTCTGTCACTGAGCAGCAATCAGGCAGGTGAGTTTGGAGGTTGCCCAACAAAATGAAGATAGAGTTTAGAGGTTTTTTTTTTTTTTTTTTGCGCTCCTCTCGGGATCTTGTGCACGCATGTACACATGCCTGGCGTGAGTTTAAGCCACCAGCTCTGGGACTCAAACTGCGGTTGACTACATGGGAGTCCAGCGATATAGCCATTACGCCAACTGCTGGTCCCAAGACTATTTGGTCATATAAGAAATAAATGATAGAGGCAGCTAATGGTCTGGTAGTTAATGGAGCTGGATTCCACATGGCTGACCATATGAGTTGAGTCCTGGACCCAGCAGCTTGAAAAATACGCTGGGTCACACCACAATCTCTTCTCCTCCATTCTCCTCTCAGGATATCGGGCATGCATGCAAATACACCCAGAGTGAGATTTAAGTCACCAGGTTTGGGCCTCAAACCATGATCAACTACGTGGGAGTCCAGTGACCTTAACCATTGCACCAAGTGCTGGTCCCAGCGTGTTAAATATTAATATAAAGTATTACGTGAGATTCATAATCATGACTGACTTGGTGTTGGGGCTGACATCCATCAGGGTGTCAGAATGGGCTAGGGCATTTCCATACTGTATTGAGTTGTCAGAAAAGTCATGACATATCTTTTCTATGTTTATCTGTGCAGAGTGCATCATGACTTTTCTGACGACCCGGTGCAATCCACAGCCCTGTGATGGAGGTTTTTGTTGTTGCACTTATTTTACCGATGTGGAATCTGAGGCTTGGCATGGTTCAGTAAGTTGCTAAAGTCATTGGCCTTGTGAATTTGAAGATAGTACTCCACCCTCTGCAGTTAGAGTCCCAAGCCAGCAACATCGCACAATACTACCCTCATTGTATTGAAACTGCCCAATCAGTGCAAGGCTTATGTCAAAGCCCAGATGAAGGGTAGATATGGTTACCTTGCTATGCATAACTGCGGAGGCCACGAGGTCTCTGAGCACAGTGAACCAAGAATCATCCCAGCCAAGACCAGGATACTAGCTTCAATCTGGTCTCCCCACTTCATCTGACACTGAGCCAGTGTGGCAATGACAATGTGGCATGGCCACGCTATTGAGTTGTAATTCCCATACCCCGCAGAGGAGTTGGCGGAGGGTCACATTTTCTTTTACTATATTCAAGTAAAAAACAGAAAAACACAGAAGACAGTGTGCTTGCAAAAGTTAGATGATATGCCCTTCCATCTTTCTTATGTACGCCAGTCATGGTTAAAATAACTAATGGGTTGCACCAGCCAGTGACATGGTAGTTAAGGGTGGCTGGATCATACATGATTGACTGTGCAGTTCGAGTCCTGGACCTGGCAGTTTAGAAAATATGCCAGGCACATACATGCATGACCAAAATCCTGAAAGAAAAATGGAGGAGAAGGGATTGTAAAGTGGCCATCCTCCTTCCGCAGATGGGGGAGGTTGATTTCTCACTTTCTCTTTCTTTCTCCCTCTCTCTCTCCCACAAGCACTCATACCCTATGACAAATTTAAAAAACAAACAAACTAACTAATGAGTCCAGATGGTGGTACAGTGGTGACAGGACTCTCTGTAAGGTTGACCAATGGTAGGAGGTTCCAGATTCTCTTCTAGAGACCTTCCTGGGCACCCCAGGTATTTGCATGCCTGAGTTATGAGGCTGGAATGAAGCAGGGACGGACTGCAGTATGGAGACCCTTTTGGGGGGTGTCTCTCTCTCTTTCAGAGGGAAGAAATCAATTTTTAAAAATAACTAAATGTCAAAGCCAAATTAGAGAAATGACCTAACCCAGCCAGAAAACTGGAACCCTAACAAAGCGGCACGTTCTTCATGCATCTCCTCAGATCGTTTAAAATGACCTCCTCTTTGAGTCTCGCCGGAAAAACCTGCCTCGCTTTGTGTTTCCCCTTGAAGCACTTTGTAATATGATGGATGGGGAACGCCATGTAAAAATAAATTGGATAGTATTCCCTCCTATTATCTATGATTCCTCGATCTTCCAACAGAGTTTTTAATAAACATTTGAATTATTTACAGTAATCTACAAAGGCATTTTAATAGTGCATATGGTAGAAGGGAGAGAGTGAAAAATGTCTTTGTTTCACTCTGACGGGGCCGATGAACCATGACGCAAATGATTGCTTACCTCGTTTGTAATTATTCATGGTGAAGATCTTTATTCAGTGGCAGACATTTTCTGGCTCTGGGTCCCCGTGATTATGCGAGCGTGAGAGTTATTTGCCACAATCTCACCCGAGGACAAATTGTGCTGAACACAAAGTTGGGGGGATGGACTTCAGTGAAACAAATGGAGATACTACTAACTGTTACTCCTGTCAGCCAGTCCTACAGAGAGATGAACACTCTGTGCGTGCCGTTTGCTACCGAGAGATGGGATGGCCACTCTGACAGCACTGTTGATAGTTCGTGTTCAGTTACATCAGAACAGATCTGGTTCCCTTAGCCATATTTCATTCTTTGTGCGTGCAGGTGAAGTGGAGGGTTGTTTTAGTCAGCGATTGACCAGAGCAGGTGCCTTTAAACTAACTCACACTAGACACTGACATGCAAAGATTCCAGTCTCGGCTAGTACCTATGGTCTTATTTACTTTGTTCTTTAGATTCTGTTCTGGACCATCCACTTCCTGGATTTTTGGTCTTATTCGTGATGGAGAGTACATGCATACATGTGGAGGAAAAAGAAAAAGAAAGAAAGGGGACCAGAAAGTGGTGTAGTGGTTATGGCACTGGACTCCCATGTGGCTAACTGCTATTCGAGTCCCAGATCCGGCAGCTTGAAACTCATGCTTAGCACATGTGCGTGCATGCCCAAAATCCCAAGAGAAAAATGCAGGAGGAGAATGGAGGGGAAGGAATTGCAACATGGCCATCCCCCTGGGGGGTGATTTCTCACTTTCTGTCTCTCTGGCAAGCACACGTGCCTTATAGCAAAAATCTCTTTAAAAAAATTAAAAAGACAAATAAGCACTTTCTATAGAGTCTCTTCACACAATGATCCCATTTCCCCAGCCCTCTAGCTCATCAGACTCTTGGAGACACATGCAGGCACCCAGTGTTTCTGGTGGACCAGGCCAGGATTCCAAACTGTGGTCAACCATGTGGTTTCCAGCACTGCAGTTCAGTACATACTGTGCCAGCAGGCCAGCTTCCTGGTTTTTTGCTTTATGTTCTCAGTTCCATGTCCTCTCTCTGGGGTTTTCTTTTAATGGATCATTTTCTGTTTACAGCTTCATTTTCTGTGTTCTCTCCACTCTGGAGTCCTCTGCTAAAGCTTTTAGTTTTGGCCTCTTAGGAGCAAATGACCAGCAGCACCCCTAGGGGAGACAATTTAGACAGATAAATCAGAGGTCCTCTTCTCTGGGGTTCTTTAGAATCATTTGAGGTTTTTAAGAAAACCGATGCTGAGAGTCTTGCCCAGAGTAAAGGAATCAGGACATCTAATGCTATTATTTTTTAGAGTTTGTGGCTAACTTTAACATTATACTGGGGCTAAAAGCCACAGATTTAGACATTCAGAGCTCTCACCTCTTATTTGCAAAATAGACATTAACCACCTGCAGTTGATCTATGTCTACACAGTTGAATAAATGGATAATTGACATTCGGTCAAAAATTATTGATCATGCATTACCCACACATTGAGTCTTCCTGGAATTGAGCCCTGACCCAGGTAAAGTTTAATTGTGGGGCCAGTACATGGGGTAATGGTTAAAGCGCTAAACTCCCACATAGCTGACTGTGGTGTGAGTCCCTGACCTGGTGGCTTAAACTTAGACCAGGAAAGTGCGCGTGTGTGTGCACAGAATCCTGGGAGGAGAGTAGGGAAAAAGGAATTGCATCCTCCCTCCGGGGGGTGATTTCTTACTTTCTGTCTTATCTCTCTGGTGAGTACATGGGCCCTATAGCAAAAAAAAAGAAAAAAAAAACTCAATAAATACATAAATAAATAAAAACTTAAATTGTGTGGACCCATATGTCATCTTGATGTGTTAGTCAACTAGGTTGAGTTTCTGCTGCTTAGGAGTTCTCTTTGATATTAAGGAGATGGACAGTAAGGAAAAGTGTGAGTTACTATGTGTGTGAGAGTGAGTGTATGTGTATATGTGAGGGACCGTGTGCATGAAAGATGCTCTAATTAAAAAAAAATCCAGATGAAAAAAGGAAGGGCATCAGAATCATTATTTCTTTGAGGTGTTTTAATGTATGGTGATTTAGTTTCTCATTAAATCACCATCAATATGACCTAGTTAATGAAAGAGTATGTTTATTTTCTAAAAAAAAAAAATTAATTATTTAATTTTATTTAGCATTATTATGATTTTTTCATTTGCTACAGGGCACGTGCATTCACCAGAGAGAGAAAGTGAGATAGCACACCACCGGGTCTAGGTCTCAAACCATGATCAACCATATGGGAGTCCAGCACCTTAACCACCACACTACCCGCTGGTCCCTAGCACATTTGTTTTTGTCAGCATATGGATAGTATATATGGTAGACTGGGCGTAGAAAAAGAGACAGAGGCTGGTGGACAAGACATACAGTGAAGTTTGCAGGACACCCATGTTATTCTCTCAGGGGACATTTTTTTTCCTAAACAGATATGACAGTAGAAGAGCCTGTTGTGATGGGCTAAAGCATTCCAGAAAAACAGTTTCATAACATTCAAATGTGCTGTTACAGGTTCACAGTAGAGATGAACCAAGGAGGTGTGAAAGGAAGCTTACTTGTGTACAGCCTAGGGCACGGGGGATGAGAACCCATTTAACTGATGCTAGAAAGTTCGATATGGGGAGCAGGGTTATCCATGGCAAGGTTTTCCACAGTGAAAGGACTCTGTGGAAACCAGAATGGAACCCAGAGGGCTCGGGTTGGCTTTTGAATATGCGTTTTGATGCTTTTAGCTTAAATAGACAATGTTGTTTCCTGTCCCTCAACATTTGAGAATGTAGAAAAGAATCACAGAATCTTTACTAATACACTTACACTATTTCTTTGTTTTCATTAGGGCTTTACATTTTCCTCTATAATTAATATCTTTTTTGTATGAGGAAAAATATGTTTACTTATTTATTTTACTAGTCTACCTCCTACCTTGAGCACTACCCTGTGAATCTCCTACACAGTTGCAAGTAAAATAAACATGCGGGGTTGTTGGAAGAGTCATGACATATTGTTTTCTATGCAAAAATGACTCATGACTTTTCCAACAATGCAACAGCATGACCTGTGCCACTAGAGAAGCTCAAGTAAAAGTATATGAATACAGGAAAAAAAAGGAAATTTATTTTCATTTATTTTTTAAAAAGCATTCAGAAGGACCAGCTGGTGGTTTGATAGTTAAGGCCCTGGAATCCCATATGGCTGACAGTGGTTTGAGTCCCAGACCTAGCGGCTTGCTTTCTCACTTTCTCTTTCTCTCTCTCTTTCAGGTCAAATTAGAAAATAATCATAATAACAAATAAAAATTAAATAATTCTTTTAAAAAAGCATATAGACTCTTGCTAAAAGCATATAGACTCTTGCTATATGCAAAGCATTGGACTAGAAATAAAACATTGAATGTACAGTATATCTATTCCTTTGGGGAAAACTTATGGGACATCTGCTATACTCTAACCTTTCTTGTTGTTGTACACATGATCTACTTTCATTCATAAAAGAAACCCAACCAGTGAGTCAAGTGCATCATCCCTCATTATATACAGATGAGAAGATTTGAGGCCTTATTTGCAGGCTCTGAAGCCCACTGTTTTCAATGATGTTAAGTTGTGATGAGCACCTATGATGCGCTAGGACATTATATATTATGCATACTCTCCTAATTAATTATGTCTCTATTAGGATTACCATCGTATTGAAGGAAATGAGGCTCAAATAGAATAAATAACTTCACAATTGTAGAACACTAATCTAAATCCAAGCTTGTCTGACTCCAAACCCTATTCTCTTTCTTGGAAGTTGGAAGAGGGAATCGGGGTAGAAAGAAGGGAGAAATCAGGTAAAGAAAATAAGACACATATCTGAAATGGAAAATTACATGCTTCCTTTCTTTTGCACACTTTTTTTTTTTTTTTTTGGAGAGGAGGTTTTTGCTATAGGGCGTGTGCACTCACCAGAAAGACAGAGAGAGACAGAGAGACAGAAAATGAGAAATTACCACCCAGGGGGATGGCCACACCACAATCCCTTCTCTTCCATTCTCCTCTCGGGATCTTGGGCATGCACGCACATGTGTCCTGCGTGAGTTTAAGCCACCAGGTCCAGGATTCGAACCATGGTCAACTACATAGGAGTCCAGTGACATAGCCATTACACCAACTGCTGGTCCCAATATATTGCATACTTCTAAGCAGTACCTTTCGGTGTGTTTTTGAAATCTCTTATTTTGGGGGCAAACTTAAAAGCCATTCTAGGAGATTCCTAAGAGTTTCAGAAGAGCATTGGTCACCAATAAGTAAAGTTAAATAAAAGCAAGTAGAGAAATGGAAAAATGATGCTAAAGATTTGTAACTATTAAGATTACAGGTACTTGATCTTTTTTAAAAAAATCTAGATTTTTCTACTTATTAAGTTAATATTAGCATATATGGCTATTGAAATTAAAAAAAAGAAATGTTATTGAAAAATGAGGGGCTAGTGATACAAATCGATCTTTTTTTTTTTTTTAGAGGAAGAGTTTTTATTTGCTCTAGGATGCATGTGCTCACCTTACAGAGAGAGACAGAGACAGAAAGTGATAAATCACCCCCAGGGAGATGGCCATGATGCAACCCCTTTTCCTTCATTCTCCTCTTAGGATTTTGGGCATGCATGCGCATGTACCCAGCATGAGTTTCAAAGTGCTGGGTCTAGGACTCACACCATGGTCAACCAGATAAGAGTCCACCCCTTAACCATTATGCCACCTACTGGCCCCCAAATCAATCTTACTCCTTTACCTCTGTATTCTTGAGTTGATCAAGTATAAGCAATGTCTAGCTTGGCAAACTTTACTCACCAGACTTATATTTGGATGGGAAAAGAAATCTAATCCTAATCCTCAAACAAACTCATCTTTCAGAGGATAATTATGTGCTGCTAGTATATATCCTTGAGGGAAATGATGGTAATTCTCCAAAATAGAGTTCTGTAAATGACTCAAGCAATAGCAGCATTATGTTTAGAAGTGCATGCCCTTCCACGGGGGTTATTTCAAAAAGGATAAGATTTTCTGAGAGCTCTCAAATTCATTAAACATCTGTCACTGTACATTACAGCCTCAACCGGTTGTCTACTGAACCAAAAGGAAAAGAAAGTTAGTGAAAACATGACACATCTGAACACTGAAGCTCTTTTTTCTCATGGTCGTGATCACTAGAGTGGTCTGGTTTCCCACCAGTGTCCCTGGCTGCTCCACCTGGGTTTCAGTCAATGGTTCTTTTTTACTCCAGGCCTCAGAATTTGAACTCTTCTTTATTTTTAATCTCTCCTTAAATTGCAACAACTAATCACATGCCTTTAAATTTTGTGTGCTGACAACTGCCAGATCGAAATCTCAGCCTCACTCATGTCCCTGATGTCCAGGTTCCAATATACAACTACGACTTAAATTTTCCAAGTGGAGGGGCCAGCAGGTGGTGTAGTAGTTATGGCTCTAGAATCTCACATGGCTGATCACAGTTCAAGTCCTAGACTCAGTAGATTGAAAATCACAGTGGGTACAAGTACACATGTGCCTAAAATCCCAGGAGGAGAGTGGAAGAGAAGGGATTGTGGCATGGCCCCATGTAATGACTTTTCTGACAACCTAATTCATTCCCTGCCAGTTACTATACACAAATAATAAGAGGAACGTTATATTATAGAAAAGGAGAGCAATATATGAAGAATGGTTTATGTAGGGCCAAACCTTTAGTGAATTAGTTAAAATCATCCTACTTATAAAATTCAAATGATAATATCTACTTTCCAGTAACACAAAACTATTAGACCTACTATATGCAAAGCACTATGGTAATCATTGTTGATCCTATAAAATGAGGATGACAAGGCATTGGCCTCAAGGAGTTTATAAACCAATGTAAGAACATATGTAATTAATAGGGTAGAAAGTTCTATAATTAAGCTACAAACAGCTTTAGGCAGAAAACAAAAAGCATGAGAGCAAACTTCATTTAAATAATAGAATTAAGGGAAATTTCATGAGGTGACATTTTTTTTATATAGGCTTTGAAAGACAAATTGGATTTCAATAAAAGGGAATGGAGAGAATCCGGGAAAGCCTTTGTGTATGTAGTTATTTATTCATTCATAACAGCAAACATTTACTGAGGATCTTCTTTGTGCCCATTGACTATGTCAGATTCAAGAAAGCTGTTTCTCTTTAAGAAGGAAGAAGGTCTCCAGAGGTGAGAGAGCATGAACCGTTTAGGGAAAAGAATTCATTGAAGAGTTGGGAATACAAAGGTTTTTCAAAATGGGTAATTGATTAAAAAATAAAAACAACTGGAGGAGCGGAGGTGGTGTGGAGATTAAGGCAGATGGCCAGCTGTGCAGTTCCAGTCCCGGACTCAGCAGCCTGATAAACACACTGGGTGTGGGGCTAGCAGGTGGCATAGAAGTTAAGGCACTGGACTCCCACATGGCCAACAACAGTTCAAGTCCTGGATCTGACAACTTGAAAATTATGCTGAGCACATGCATGTGCATGCCCAAAATTTTGTGAGGAGAATGGCAGGGAAGGGATTTTGGCATGGCCGTTCTACTAGAGAATGATTTCTATTTCTCTCTCTCTCTCTCTGGTGAGCACACACACCCTATAGCTTAAAATCTCTCTAAAAATATTAGAGATGGGGGGGCTTCTCAAAACTATGAAATGTGTCCGGTGTCCCACACATGATTGTCTTTGGACCTGAGTTACGAGATTCTCAATATAGCTATTTCAGATTGGTCGATTCAGTAATGATTCTCAGCCATTTCTCCTTAAAAGCTTGGCGTTCTGAGCCTCTCTTTCTTTAGTATGACCATCTTTTTCTTTTTTCTTTCTTTTTTTTTTTTTTTTAATGTTTCTGCTATAGGGTGCAAGCACTCACCAGAGAGAGATAGAGACAGAGAAAAGTAGAGAAAGTGAGAAATCAGCCCCTGGGAGGATGGCCACACCTCAATCCTTTCTCCATTCTCCTCTCGGGTTCTTGGGCATGCACGCATATGCAACTGGCATGATTCTCAAGCCGTTGAGTCCAGAACTCCAACCACACAGTTGGCTAGGTGGTATCCAGCCCTTTAATCTGCACGCCACTTGTTAACCTCCACTGCGACCATCTTAAGCTTTTCCATTTGCCCAGCCAGCATGCTTCTCATTTCCATTTTATACAACAAGCCATCGTGATGAAATACATACCAGGCTCACTACTCTGTCTTGCCCTATGGACACGTTGACAGTCTGTGTTTATATATTTAGATAGGTATATTTGATTTGCGTGGACTACTATAAGTGATAGGTGAGACAATTGCACCTGTTCTGAGAGTGTTCTTCTTCATTTCACACCTGCCTGTCTCCCTTTACATTAAACTGGGGGGTGATGGCCTGTCTACCAAGATTGAAAATGTAGACAACTATCCAGCCTGTGTACACAGCATGGGGCACAGAGTTCACCATAGCCAACCTGATTGGAATTAGAACTTAGCACCACTCGGGACCAGCAGTTAGTGTAATGGCTATGTCTCTGAACTCCCATGCATTTGACTGCAGTTCGAGTCCTGGACCCGGTGGCTTAAACTCACGCGGGGCACATGTGTGTGCATGCCCAGTATCCTGAGAGGAGAAAGGAGGAGAAGGGAGGCCATACCCCTGGGAAGGGGGTGATTTCTTGCTTTCTGTCACTCTTTGTCTTTCTGGTGAGCGCACACGCGCTATAGCAAAAAAATTGCCAAAAAAAAAAAAAAATCTTAGCACCCCTCATCACTCAGGACTACCCCATCCTCATGCGATAACTCTAGTAAATTCCCATTTGGCCACAGGTAGTACTCCCTCGTGTCTTGAAATTGACAAACAGTATGGCTTTCTGAGAACCCAAAAACGAGTGTCTAAATTTGCTGTGCAATTTTGCTATAATATAATTTATTTTTTGTTTTTAAATTTTTTTTCTTGTTGCTGATGTTGCTGAAGGGCACATATGCTCATTAGAGAGACAGAGAGAGAGAGGGAGAGAGAGAAAGCACTCCCAATGGGATATGGTCATGCCATTAATCCCTTCTCTTTTTTCATCCTGTTGGGATTTAGGGCATAGATACACACACGCCCAGCATGATTTTTTTCACGCCACCAGGGCTGGGATTCAAAGCACGGTTGGTTAAAGGGATTCTGCTCCCTAACTAACTAGGCTATGAAGCTGGCTCCAAATGTAATTCCATCGCCTTTCAAAATTACTGTTTCCTAGATGGCTTTTTTTGATACACATACGCACTTGAAACAGGCTCTGCCTTGGGTACCTGATGAAGTAGATGGCCAGTCTCACGTCCCTAAACAGCCCTGGGTTAGTATAGGATGATACACACCTATACTAGGCACCTACAAAGATGAAAGTTGACCTCTTTCCACTAAAGAAATAATAAAGATGTTCAAAAGGCTGACTACAAGACAGTGAGAAGGACAAGAAATCGATGATTCTGACAGAAGACCAAGGCTCTCCTTTTCCCTTGGCTCAGGCTTCTGTGTTGGTGATTGGTGTGTGAGATGAGGCGCTCTCAGTGTCCCCATCCTAGCCAAGTGCCCTAATGCCAGAGGGGGCGGGGCCACAGAGGGTCTCCACAGGTGTGGAAGTGAAAGTCGAACTCCCCAGGGTTCAGTCTTCAGCTTCCTTTACTTTTCTATACTCTGGTCTCCCAAATTTGTATTTCTCAGATTCAACTTCTCTCCTAAATACTAGACTCATTTATTTAACTACCCTAACTACATTTAGATACAGTGCAGACTTCTGAAACCAAACATGCCATAAATAGAGCTCTTTCTTTTTTCCCCCCCCTGGAGAGGTTTCTTTTGCTATAGGGTATGTGTGCTTGCCAGAAAGAGAGACAGAGAGATAGAAAGTGAGAAATCACTCCCCAGGGAGGATGGCCATGCTACAATCCCTTCTCCTCCATTCTACTTCTGGGTCTTAGGCCCAAACACACACATGCACTCATGCCTGGCGTGAGTCTAAACCACTGGGTTCGGGACTCGAACAGCAGTCGACCACATGAGAGTCCAGTGATGTAGCCATTATGCCAACTGCTGGTCCCAGTAGAACTCTTGAGCTCCTTTACAAATGAATTCTTCCCAACACTCTCCCTTCACCTACTTGCTCAGTTCAAAAGTCTAGGCATTGGACCAGCAGGTGGTGTAGTGTTTAAGGCACTGGACTCCCATATAGTTGACTGTGGTTCGAGTCCCAGACTTGGTGGCTTGAAACTCATGCAGGGTACAAAATCGTGGGAGGGGAATGGAGGAGATGGAATTGCGGTCATCCTTCCTAGTAGGGGCCGAGGATGGGTATCACTTTTTGTCTCTCTGATGAGCGCACGAGTCCTATTGCAAAAATCTCTCAATAAAACCACAAAAGTCTAGGCTTCTTTTTTTATTCCTCTTCTCTCTATTTTCCCTTACATGTTCCATTTAGAAAGTTCTGTCACTGCCATGTCAGGATTATATGAGGAGATTTCAAAAAGTAAGTGGCCAATATGTATTATAAATGGATTTCAAAAATTTTTGCAACAAAATTAACTCATATTTTGGGGCCGGGAGGTGGCATGGTAGTTAAGGTGTTGTAATCCCATATGGTCAATCATGGTTTGAGTCCTGGACCTGATGGCTTGAAAATCCCATTGGGTACATGTGCATGAATGCCCAAAATCCCAAGAAGAGAGTGGAGGAGAAGGGATTGTGGTGTGGCCATCCCTTCTGGGGGGTGATTTCTCATATTCTCTCTCACTCTCTCTCTCTTTCATTCTTAAGCATATGTACCCTATGCAAAACCCATGAAAAAAACCCCACAATTAATTCATACCTTAATTCCATTTTTCCACAAACTTTTTAAAGTTGATTTTTAGTTATTTTTTCTGTGAGAGTGACAGGGAGAGGGACAGGCATCCATACCAAGGCCCTCACATTGTGGCTCAGCCCCATGCTCGGCTGGTCTGGGTGGCGAGAAGGTATACGCATGCCTCATGTATTCAGGAAGGTTCCTGGATGAGAATCCAGGGCCTTTCCCACATGAGTTCAGTTGTTTTACCTCCATGGCACCACCTGGCCCTCAGTGCATTATCTGAAGTCCCTTTGTATTATCAACTTGATTTTTCTTTTTTTTAAATTTTTATTTCTTTCAGAGCTATAGGGCATGTGTGGTTCCCAGAGAAACTGAAAGGGAGAAATCACCGCCCCCTACACCCCAGGGGGGATAAGTCATGCTGTAAATCCCTTCTCCTCTATGCTCATTTTGGGATTTGGGGCACACACACACACACACACACACACACACACATATACCCAGCATGAGTTTTAAGCTACCAGGTCCAAGACTCGAACCACAATCAACTACATGGGCGTCCAGTGATGTAACTATTATGCCACCTGCTTGTCCCAATCAGCTTGACTGATCCTTACCAACTCCACTGTTAAGTCATAAAGCCAACCGCAGCCATTTCTCCTCTAGACTGTCACAAGTCTCTTAGTCTCCTGATTCTGCATTTGCCGTATACCATTCAGTCCCTTTTACAGTGGCTCCTCCACACAGAACATCCAGAAGGTTCTTCCAAACAGGAATCAGCTCACATCCTTTCTCCACTCAAAGAGCACCCACCGGAGTTGGAATAAAATCAAAAATCTTTTAGTAGGATCAACAAGGCTTGACATGGTCTGGCCCTACTTACTGCTTTGACCTCTTTTCCAAGTACTCCCTAGCCATCGTCCACTCATTTTGGGGGTACCCTTTCCCTTACTGGACTTCCAACATGATCCACTTCTTTCTGCTTCCTGGTTTTTATATTGGCGATGTCATCTTTCCAGACTGTGTCCCCAGGAGTTAGGTAGGACAGGATATTTCGCACCAGTTAGATTTCCATTCAAATGCAATCTTCTAGAACATTCTATAGAAAATGTCTTCACTCCATCTCTGTCTTCTTTACACTGACCCAACTACATTCAACTTTTTTTTTTTTTTAGAAAGATTTTTGCTATAGGGCACATGTGCTTGCTGGAGAGAGAGAGAGACAGAAAGCAAAACATCACCCCCCAAGGGGGAAGGCCATGCCACAATCCCTTCTCCTCCATTCTCCTCTCAGGATTTTGGGCATGCATGCACATGCACCCAGTGTGAGATTTAAGCCACCAGGTCAGGACTCAAACTGTGGCCCACCATGTAGGAATTCAGCGACATAAGCATTATACCATCTGCTGGTCCCTAACTGTTTTTTTTTTCCTAAGCTACCCTTCATGCCACCAGATATTATATTACCTGTTTACTGTTTTTGTTTTGTTTTGCTTTCTGAAGAGGTTTTTGCTATAGGGCACGTGCGCTCGCCAGAAAGAGAAACAGAAAGCGAGAAATCACCCCCCAGGAGGAATGGCCATGCCGCAATCGCTTCTCCTCCATTCACCTCTTGGGATCTCAGGCTCACACACGCACACGTGCCCTGCGTGAGTTTAAGCCACCAGATCCGGGACTCGAACCGCGGTTGACTACATGGGAGTCCAGCCATTACGCTAACTGCTGGTCCCTGCCTGTTCACTGTTTTAACATCTATAGCTTTCAGAAGAAAATTAGTTTCATATGAGGGCAAGACTTTGTTGTATTTGCCACTGTTTTGTTGAAAACGTAGACCAGTGCCTGGTACATAATAGGTGCTCAATATATATTTGATAAATCTGGGCACAGCCCAAGGCCCAGCCAGGGGGGCAGAACAAGAGAGCTGCTGGCCTTCCAGCCACAACGTGGGATGAATGCAGTAGAGCTATTTGGAATTAGGTTTCCAGGGACTTCGTATTTCTATACAGCATCTTACGAATTCAGTACTTATTGTGCATAATTTCCTGTGTCATTCTTTTCCCCTTCGCTCTCTTCTTAATGAGTACAAACAAAACGAGTGGCCGCGGTCCTTCTTGCTTTGTACAGCAAGCATCCCCTTCAGTGTTGGAATAGAAAATGAGATCCAAGGGTACTTTTTCTGAAAGCAAAGGCCTGAAGGATGATGGAAACAACGAACTGAAACTGGAGTCGCAGGCTCACAGAGCCTTAGGATACATGTTCCTTGGAGAACAGCCCCAGCACTCTGCAGGAATCCCTGCCTCTGAGTTAGGAAGCAGGGCACCCCAGTAAAGACGTAAGTTTAGGGTAATCTAAATAAGATCCCACATTTAATTAAACTCTCATATATGCATGATAGTAGTTCTTATTAAAGTAGGACATAAAAAATATATAATCTTTTAAAATTCCTAATAAAAAGAAAAATGTAGAGCCAGCAGGTGGCATGGTGGTTAAGGTGCTGGACTTTCACATGGAGGACCACAGTTCAAGTCTCGGACCAGGTAGCTTGTTTTCTCACTTTCTCTCCTCTCTTTCTCTCTCTCTCTCTCTCTCTCTCTCTCTCTGTAGTGAGACCCAGATGTGTTTTCTCACTTTCTCTCTCTCTGGTGAGTGCATGTGTCATACAGCAAATTATATAATAATAATAACAAACAAAAATTAAATAATTTAAAAGAGAAAAGTACAAAATATGCCCATACTGGAAAATGCCTGAGAAAATAACTGAACTTTAGGTACTTCACCTAAAAACAAACAAAAAAATGAGACTAATTATATATCTCCCCCTTCTCAGCTATAACAAAGATTAAATAAGAAAAAAATAGGCAATGAGTTTTTCTCTTTTTTTTGCCATACAGTGCATATGCTCACTGGAGAGAGAGAGAGAGACAGAGACAGTGAGAAAGAAAATAAGAAATTAGCCCCCGGGGTGATGGCCATGCCACGACACCTTCTCCTCCATTCTCCTCCTGAGATTCTGAGCACGCATGCGCACATGCATGGCATGGTTTTTAAGCCATCAGGTCTAGGGCTCAAACTGCGGTCAGCCACGTGGGAGTCCAGTGTTGTGACCACTATGCCATCTGATGACCCCAGTGACTAGGTTTTGATTGCTGTAATGTGTAAGAGAGAAAGATTGAGAAGAGGATTATCAGCTAGAGGGGCACTGTCACCTTCTGGAAGTCCCTAGTCTCAATCAATCACAATGTGTAGGACCTGCCCATGGCTAAGACAACTGGATCCCACCTGGCCAGTTATGCTTATTCAAGTCCTGGACCCACAGCTTGAGAAACATGCCAGGCATGTGTGCATGCATGCCCCAAAATCCCAAAGGAGGGAAAGAAGGAGGAGAAAATTGCAGTGCGATCATGTCCCTTAGCACACGCTTTCTTTCTCTCTCCTCTCTGTGTTCCCTGGCAAACGCACATGCCCTCCACTGAGGTCATGTTGTTGAGTTAAACCGCAGGAGTGCCAATGAGTTCAAGTGGGCTGGGTCTCTGAGAGTAAATGATTCATTACTCCAGAGCTGAGCTTCTTGACTAGGCTTACATCTTGCCCAAGTTTTGTAATGCCAATCAATAAATATTTATTAATAGTTTCAGTGAAAAATCATTTACCTGTACTATGCACAGAGGCACCACACACATGGCTATCTAATGTTTAGTGTTTCTTTTTAGCAAAGTACTGTCTAATCAATTTTTTTAAAAAATGGACATTATGCCCTTCTTGAGAGGAGAACAAAGAAGCTGAGAAAGATGAAATGACTTGTCCGCACTCAGCCAGTTACATGTTTTGGGACCAAAACTTGTATTTCCTCCTTCCAGTACTCATTTAAATTAGCCCTGAGAAGTGGAAAGACACATTTTCTAGCTGATAAAAAGAGATGATCGCTGTGAATTATTTCAGAGACAAAATAAAATGCAAGGAAAAACATGGGCAAAATCTGGAAATTACATAACACATTCTCTTAGAAGTCAATGATATTCAAATCAATATCAAAAAACTTTCACTGCGGTGGTTATTAGTAGTAGTGTTATTTTAAGAAAGTAAATAATAATATTATAGCATATAAGTATTACAGGATTATAACCAAAGAATTAGATAAATTTCCACGAGCCCATTCTGTGTAAGTAAATGTTACAATGAATAAGTGTGTGTGTGTGTGTGTGTGTGTGTGTGTGTGTGTCTGTATGTGTGTGTGGTAGGCAATGAACAGATCTCCCTCCTTGCAAAAGAAATTCAAACAATAAATACAAAAAATCAGAGAAATAAAGCATTTTCCCTGGATATTTATTAATTATAGAAAGGAACATAATAATGTCCATGAGTTTTGGCAGTTGTGACCAAACATGTATGACTGCCTATCATAAACTCTAGAGTAGGTACATTGACTCAGCCCCCCTGCTACAAATATCATTATGATAATTTTATAACTAGAATGAGGTTATGTTTATGTGTTCAAAGAGATATTTAATAAAAAAAAAAAGTTTTGGATGACAGCCAAGTGACTATGCATTCAAAAAAATAAATATATAACATTTTAAAAAGCTAAAAAAAAAATAAATTTAGAGTGGAGAAACCAGGCATACAGATATTAGGGACCTGTGGTTGTGGCAGCTCACCATAAACCATACATTTCAAAAGACCATAGTCTTTGGAGCAGCAGGTGGCACGGTGGTTAAGAAGGTGGACTCCCACGTGGCCCACCGTGGTTCAAGCCCACTGGCAGCTTGAAAATCACACTGGGTGCATGTACATGTGTGCCAGAATCCCAAGAGGAAAATGAAGGACAAGGGATTATGATATGGCTATTCCACCAGAGGATGATTTCTCACTTTCTTCTCACTCTCTTTCTCTCTCTCTCTCTCTCTCTCTCTCTCTCTGTGTCTCTCTCCAGGGAGCACACACACTCTATGGCAAAAAAGAATGAAAAAACCTTAAGAAAAAGAAATCCATAGCCTTCATCTAACCATGAAAAAAGATCAGACAAGCCCAAATTGAGGGAAATGCTACAAAATACCTGACTAGACTAGTACTCTTCAAAAATGTCAGATTGATGATAGACAAGAAAATAGAAAGAAATTGTCCCAGATATTGGTAGGGTCTGAAGAGACATGCCAGATAAATGCAACATATGATTCTGTAAGGAAAAAAGAAAAGCATTAGTGAGAAACTGTGGAAATCCAAATAAGGTCTGTGAGTTTAGTTAATAATGTTAATTCCTTAATTTTGATCATCTTGCCATGGTTATATAAGATGGTTTTTTATTAGGGAAAGCAGAGCGAAGGATATATGAGAATTCTGGACTATTCTTGATACGCTTCTGTAAGCCTATTTTACATCTGCTTAAAAAGTTGAAACAAAAAAGTAACTGAATGTTTGAATCTCTCCAAGCAAGGGAGGAAACAGAATTTCAGGAGCTCTGGAATGAGAAAAGGGTAGAGATTGACTGATTGTGACATTTCCTCCCTGATTTTGAGGTGTTGCTTGTTTTTGAATTTGCAATGCAGTTTCCTTGTTGCTAATTGAATTCCTAAGAATGTATTCTCAAAGTTAAAGACCAATGTACAAGATGCTTGCTTTAGGGCTCTTAAAAGCAACACCTGTAGAAGAAATGGAATAGAAAGCAAATTGGCCATACAAAGAAGTTGAACAGTTATATAGTCTTAACAAAAGCTTTAGGTGACCTACAGGAAGTCGGAAGCTAGGACAGTCATTCAGAGTTGTCCTAAATTGAGAAAGGGTGGTAGCGTCTTTTTCTTTCCTTTTTTAAAAAGAGTTATTTATTTTAATTTTATTTATTATTTTTAATTTGCTAAAGGGCACATGTGTTCACCAGAGAGAAACAGAAAGGTAAAGTGAAAAAGCGAGCCACTAGATCTGGGACTTGAACTGTTGTCGGCCATGTGGGAGTCCTGCGCTTAACTACCAGACCACCTGCTGACCCCAGGCTGCCTTTTTTAAGTGGTTGTGTTTGGTGGAGTAGGTCACAAGTTGGAAAAAAGACCTATGTGAGAAAGAGGAGCACTTAGGAGACTAGCTAGAAGAAAAAAGTTGAACAGCCAACACAACTACCACCACATATTCTGACAGACGGTTGCCCTCCACCTCCACAACTTGCCATGAACCAAAAGTCTGCAGTAAATTAACAAAAATAAACTTATTTTCCATGTCCTTATATTTCTTGTGGAAACTGGCAAGGAGCAAAGTTTGATAAAGCCATGGACTGAAACCTAAATCTACCATGTTAACAGAACAGAGAGACAGGAAGACAGGACGAGGCAGATTAGAAATTCACAAAGATCACAGTGAGAGTGTTAGAAAGAAAAAGACCATAAAATTGAGGTTTTGCTAAGCTTATGTAAATCTTTGAAAGCTGCAAAAGCCACACATGAAAGAGGGTTTTGAGAAGATAGCAGAGTGGGAAACACATAGATAACAATTGCTCTGGCAGAATCTTTGTTTTTGTTTCTAAATAATTATCTTATTTTAGCTTTTATTTACCTATGTATTTCTTTTTATTTTGACCAGAGAGAAAGAGAGAGCTAGCACAAGCCACCTGCCAGATCCAGGACTCAAACCACGGTCGGCTACGTGGTAGTCCAGCACCCCTAACCACCTGCCGACCCCTGGCAGAATCTTTGTGATGTAACTGTTTTATTTATTTATTTATTTGTCTGTTTGTTTATTTATTTAGAGAGGTTTTGCTATAGGGCGGTGCACTCCCCAGAAAGACAGAGAGACAGAAAGCGAGAAGTCACCCCCCAGAGGGAATGGCCACACCACAATCCCTTCTCCTCCATTCTCCTCTCGGGATCCTGGGCATGCACGCACACGCACCTGGCATGAGTTTAAGCCACTGGGTCCGGGACACTAATCATGGTCAACTACATGGGAGTCCAGCAACATTGCCATTATGCTAACTCCTGGTCCCATGATGAACCAATTTTGAAATGCCAGGGTCTGTTAAAGAAGGATCATAAATCTCAGGGAAAGGCATGTATAATAAATTATAGTTATTTCTGGTTCCGTTTTGCTTTAAGGGTTGTAGAAGATCCCCATTCCTTTCACTGTTGGTGTCCAGTTGTATGTGTGTTCCTGAAGCAGTGTGCACACAGCTTGCAGGGGCCAGGGTGGGCAAAACGGACCCCATCCTCCAGATACTGGGGATCTGTGCTCTAATCAGCAAGTGTTTCTGATCACACAGGTACAGAGAGCCAGGTGGCTGCTGTTGCTGTATCACTTTCTGTTGTGGTTGTTACATTTCCTCCCTGTGTGACAAGCGCTTCTTCCTCTGACTGAATGACTTTAAAAGGATTTGAAGGACTGGTACCTCGGGAATGAGAGCCACAGGGTGAGGACTGGGTCACTCCAAAGCAACTGTAAATACAGAGGAAGTAAATAGGGACTGTGTCCAGAGAAAGGCACAAGCTTAGTTAGGTAAGTGGCCACTGAGTACATAAAAATAAAGCTAATAATTAGGGAAACTTGAATCATTACTACAATAAGATCCTACCTCACGTTCACTGGAACGACTACTGTTAAAAAAAAAAATGACAAGTGGCAGGCCAGCGGGTGGCATGGTGGTTAAGGAGCTGGACTCCAGTATGGCTGACTGTGGTTCAAGTCCCAGACCTGGTGGCTTGCTTTCTCACTTTCCCTCTCTGTCTCTCTGTTTCTCGCTCTCTGGTGAGTGTACATGCCCTATAGCAGAATTTAAAAATAATAATGATAAGAAATCAAAGCAAATAGATAATTCTTTAAAATGAAATGACAAGTGTTGGTAAAGATGTAAAGAAACTGAACACTCGTGCACTGTTTGTGCAAATGTAAAATGATACAGTTACTGTAGAAATGATGATGGTCCCTCAGAACATTAAAGATAGGATTACCATGTAATCCCGCAATCCTACTTTAGGTATGTATTCAAAAAATAAAAAGCAGTGCCCCCAAAAGATATTTATATGTTCAAAATCATCGCAGCATTATTTACAATAGTTTAAAAAACTGAAAGTAACCAGAATACCCATCAACAGATAAATGGGTAAGAAAAATATGGTATATACAAGACCAGCAGATTGCATAAAGGTCACTGGACTCCCATGTAGTCAACCGCGGTTCGAGTCCCTGACTCGGCAGCTTAAAACTAATGTCAGGCTCATGTGAGTGCATGCCCGAAATCCTGAGAGGAAATTGGAGGAGAATGGACTGCAAGGTGGCCATCCTCCTAGAAGGGGCAATTTCTCACTTTGGGTCTCTTTGTCTCTCTCTGTCCCTCTGGTGAGTGCACACACCCTACAGTAAAAATCTCTCTTAAAAAAAAAAATTACAAGTACAAAGCATATTAGGAATGAAATATTTTCCCCAGATGTTTATTAGTTATAGAAAGAAACAGCAACTCACAGTGGAGAAACCTGTTAACTTAAGAATGAATCATGGCCTCAGTAATAAGACATACCATCATGGACCTGTTGATGTGGCAAGTGCACACACCCTGTAGGAAAAATCCCTCAAAAAAAAAAAAGTGTGTGTGTATATTGTGTGTGTATATATAAATTATGTGTGTGTGTATGTATGTATGTGTGTGTGTGTGTGTATAAATATATATATATGCTGAAATATTATTCAACCTTAAAAAAGAAGAATATTCTGGGACCAGCAGTTGGTGTAATGGTTATGTCACTGGACTCCCATGTAGTTGACTACAGTTCGAGTCCCGGACCCGGTGGTTTAAGCTCACGCCAGGCACATGAGAGTGCATGCCCAAGATCCCAAGAAGAGAATGGAAAAGCAGGGATTGTGGCGTGGCCATCCCCAGGTGATTCCTCCTTTCTGTTTCTCCTGTCTTTCTGGTGAGCACATGCACCCTATAGCAAAAATCTCTCTCTCAAAAAAAAAAAAAAAAAATCATTCTGATATACATTGTGTACTAGGCCTTGATGATAAGATAGTAAATGAAATAAGTCAGACATGGGGATCAGCAGTTGGCGTAATGGCTATGTCGCTGGTCTCCCATTATAGTTGACCATGGTTTGAGTCCCGGACAGTGGCTTAAACTCACGTCAGGCACATATGCGTGTGTGCCCAAGATCCCAAAAGGAGAATGGAGGAGAAGGGATTGTTGTGTGGCCATCTCTCTTGGGGGATGATTTCTCACTTTCTGTCTCTCTGTGTCTTTCTGGTGAGCACATGTGCCCCATAGCAAAAACCTCTCAAAAAAGAAAGAAACAAACAAACAAACAAAAAAGTCATACATGAAAGGACAAACATTGTAGGTTTCCACTTACATGAGATACTGAGAGCAAACAAATTCATACAAACAGGAAGAAGAATGGTTATGTCACAAGGAGGGGAAGAGGGGAATGTGACGTTATTGATCGTTGCTTATTGAGTTTCAGTTACTCAAAGAAGAAAGGAAGAGGAGAAAAAGGGGAGAGGGAGTGGAAAACAAAGTAGGCAAGAAAGAATCAAGAGGGTAGAAGGTTTACTCAGCTGGAGAAACAGCAAAGAAGATTAATATCAGGCAAGTCTTCAGCACTGCAAGAACACTTAAGGGGTGGAATATGCTGAAGGGTCTGGTTTTCGGATCTCAGCCTCAGGTATGGCTTATGTAGTTTTCAGGAAACCACACACCCAATTCCTCATAGAGTCCATCTGACTATTCCAAAGTCAATCTGTTTGGAATACAGGATTTCCTTCTTGAACCACAATACTAAATGCCTAAGTCGTGGATGCTCCAAAGAGCTATTAGCAATCCCTTTCTTAACTCAGTTTCCTTCCAAAGGAAAACCGTGAGAATTAGTCAGTCTGTATGTCAAAATGTTGCTCACTTACCACCCATTAATCAGAGAAACTGCAAGTGCAGTTGGCAAAAGAATGAAGAGAAACATCTTTGGTGGTGGGATCATGCATGGTCTCATATCCACTCCCATTTTTCTGCAGATCACAGGTTATTTTGATTGCAAATAAAGGAGAAGATAAATAAGCAGTTGGTATTATGGGAGGAAGGACTTCATAAACCTCTGTAACTTTTTATCTGTGGGAATTGTCTACAAATTATTAAATAATAATGAATAGGTAAAAGATTTCTGAATTGTCTATGTGTTCTATTGAACACCTCTTCTCTACCCCGTAATATGATGCTGAAATGTATGCAGATAAATATACAACTGGTGATTATATTAAGACCACTATTGGAGCCAACAGGTGACATAGTGGTTAAGGCACTGGACTTCCACATGGTTGACTGTGGTTCAAGTCCCGGACCCAGTGGCTTGGAACTCACTCCAGGCGCACGTGCATACATGCCCAAAATCCCAAGAGGATAACGGAGGAGAAGGGATTGCAATGTAGCCATCCTTCTCCCTCTGGGGTGGGGAGATGCGGATTTCTTTCTTTCTGTCTCTCTGGCAAACTTATGTACCCTATAACAAAAATCTCTCTCTAAAGAACAAACAAACAAACAAAACAGTATCTGATATGGTTCTGAAACCTCTACAATCAACAAAATAACTCCAGGCCCTTTTGATGAAAATAAAGCTGTTCATTGCATTACTGGTCTACGGCAAATTAGAAGGCTCCAAAACATTATTTGTGTTTGATAAAGAAAGTTAATCTTATTCTAGTAAAGAAAGTTTATATAATCCCAAATTATCTAATCTAATAAGAGGAGGCTTTAGAAATTTCATGGAAAAATGGAATTAAGATATGACTTTATTTTGCTGCAGAAAAAGTTGTTTTCATAGTATGTACTTTTTAATAAATTTTGTGAAGACCTGCGCCGCTATACTGCATCAGAAATTTGAGTTTTAGGGACCAGCAGATGGTGTAATGATTGTCGCTGGACTCCCATGTGGCTGTCTGCAGTTCGAATCCCAGACCTGCTGGCTTCAAAATCATTTCAGGCATTGGGTATGTGCATGCCCAAAATCCTAGTAAGAGACTGGAGGAGAAGGGATTGCAGTGTGGCCATACCCCCTGAAGGTGATTTCTCACTTTCCGACTCATTGTCTCTGTCTCTCTTTCTCCAGAGAATACACACACCCTAAAGCAAAAAACCTCTCAAAAAAAAAAAGGAAATTCGAGTTTTAGTATCAAGGTCAGCAGTCTTTACCATACACAAAACAATTCACAGGAGTGAAGAAAGACATTATGAGACTTTCTATTTATAATGGTAAGCTAAAAAAATAAAGAAAATAAGCTTTACTCGTTTGCTGTGTAGGCTGTCACCGGACCTGTTCTTTGGGTCAAATGGAAGATGGCCCCAAGTCTCATCTGATAGCAGTCTCATTTGGTATGCAGGGATGCTCTCTAAAGACCTGCTGGGGTCGAGACAAGGGTTGTTTGTGCACGTTCAGCACATAGCGACATTCTGTAGTTTCGGTGAACCAGGCTGCACAGGTTTGTGTATTAAATTTTCTGGTTTTAATTAAACTATCATAAAATGGACAAGTCATTTAAAAAGATGTTTTTTCTCATGAGCTGCAGACTAAAGATAATACTCTTAATGCAAATACCAGTGAGCAACTCAAAATGGCAAAGTTGACACTTTTCGTAACTTTATAATGGCGTTTCAATCAGTGATGGGATGAAGCAATGAAATAATGACAGGGCCATCAGTTCGGAAGACATCAGGGCCAGCAGGTGGTATGGTGGTTAAGGACGCCGGACTCCCACATGGCTGACCATGGTTCGAGTCCTAGACCTGGTGGTTCATTTTCTCACTTTCCCACTCTTTCTCTCTCTCTCTCTTTCTCTCACTTTGTCCCTCTCTGGTCAAATTAAAATAAATAAATAAATAAATAAAGTTAAATAAAATAATTCTTTCAAAAAAAACTGAAAAAGCATCACCTAAAATACTTGAAATGATCAAGACAATTATTTAAAATATTTACATCTGTTATTGTTAAGAATGAACTTTGTTGGGACCAGCAGTTAGTGTAATGGCTATGTTGCAGGACACCCATGTAGTCGACCACAGTTCGAGTCCCAGACCTGGTGGCTTAAACTCATGCCGGTCGCGTGTGCATGTGTGCCCCCAAGATCCCGAGAGGAGAATAGAGGAGAAGGGATTGCGGCGTGGCCAGCTCCCCTGGGGGGTGATTTCTTGCTTTCTGCCTCTCTGTCTCTCTGGTGAGTACACACACCCTATAGCAAAAACGTCTCAATAAAGAAAGAATGAACTTTGTCCTAAGTTACTATTTATTTTATTATACACTCTCAATTAATAATAGTATAAAATCAGCATGATCCCCAAGACATCCTAAAATACTATTTATTCCATACTATTCTTAGGCTTTTTTGCATAACATCTTATGTAATATAACATGCTAGGTACAGCGTAAGATTTGAATACCTGGGTGTGCTTCATAGATATTAATATAATATTATAATTAAAAACATTTGGGAAGGGATCAGCAGATGGCATAATGATTACGTCACTGGATTCCCATGTGGTCGACTTCAAGTCCTGGACCTGGTGATTTAAAACTCATGCCAGGCACGTGAGCGTGCGTGCCCAAGATCCCAAGAGAAGAATGGAGGAAAAGGGACTGTGTGGCATGGCCATCCTCTCTGTGGGGTGATCTCTCACTTTCTGTCTCTCTGTTTCTCTCTGTCCTTCCTGCAAGTGCCACATCCTATAGCAAAAAAACCTCTCTACAATGAATACATGCATACGTACATACATTTGGGGAATTCATATCTAGTTATATTTAATGATAAGACTTTTTTTTGAAAAGAATGATTTATTTTTATTATTACTTCAAACTGGCTATAGTGCATACACACTCATCAGAGGGGGATGGGAAAAGCAAGAAAGCAAGCTGCCAGGTCCAGGACTTGAACTGCAGTCAGCCATGTGGGAGTCCAGTGCCTCAACTACCGTACCACCTACAGGCCCCAATGCTGGGACTCAAACAATACTGGAAACTACTGTTTTAATAAAATGTTTTCAACGGTGGGATAACTTTCAGATCTAGGTTTAGAAAGGTAACTCACTGTTTATGTTATAGGGGATGGACTAGAGGGAGAAAATATGAGGAGCGTAGCCAGCTCGGGGGCTATTTGGATGCCGAAAACAAGAGTCAGAGTACATCAGGCTTCTCGCTAGTTTCTGTGCAGCAAAGTAGTCCAGAGCAGAAGTATTTGTCCATAGGGAATTTTCTTGAAAAAAGATATAACCGTCGGAAAAATCAGAATGGGGGTGGGAGGTACAAAAGAAAAAGAAAATAAGAACAAAGTGGAGAAAGATGCCTCCTATCAGGAAGAGAGACCATCCCCTATGGCTGTTCTGAGCTAAAAATTAAGACAAAGAAAATGCCCCTCACTCCGAGAAAGAAAATTCAATAAATAGGAAAGAGTTTCTTTCTGCTTTTTCCTTCATTGGATTCTCTTGATTTAAATTTGGAAGGATTTCCAGTTCAGCCCTTGGAGTAATCACCTGAGGATCTAGCAGACATGCAGATTCCAATTCAGTAAGTCTGGACTGGGGCCGAGGGGATAGAAGTTTTTGCCTTAGTGCCTATGCACTCACTGGACAGAGAGAGAGAGAGAAATTGAGAAATCATCCTTCCAGGAGGATGGCCACACCATAAACCCTTCTCTCCCATTCTCCTCCCAAGATCTTGGACACTCATGGACATGCACCTGACATGAGTTTCAAGCCACCAGATCCAGGATTAGAACCACCTTCAGCCGCGTGGGAGTCCAGCAATGTAACTGTTACATCATCTGCTGGCCCCAGAAGATATATATATATATTTTTTTTAAAACCATCACAGGTTCAGAATGTTGAAACAAAAGGGATGGAAGACATAATATCAATCAAATACTAGCCAAAGGAAAACTGGCATGACGATATTCATATGAAATAAAATGGATTTTAAAACAAAACACACACAAATTATTAGAGATTGGGAGGGTCATAAATAGAAAAGTAAAACCTCAATTCAGTATTTAAAATAGAGCAGTTTTTTATTTTAGTCTTGTGTTAGCTCCATGGTTCAGTGGTAATGCACTACTCAAAGGAAGCTGGATTCCACGTGGCAACTATGGTTGGAATTCCTGGCTTGGTCAACCTGAAACATACCTGGCAGGTGGGTGAACTCAAATTAGCAAGCTGGAGGACTGAAGGAAGGGGGTCGTGGCGTGACCGGACCCTGTGGAGGATGTTTCTCTCTCTCTCTCTCTCACTTATATGTGCATGCATAAGTTATATTATGAATTTTCTAGAACATACACCTAGTCTAAAGATTAATAACAAAATATTTTGAGAGATTTTTGCTATAAGGCATGTGCACTTACCAGCGAGACAGAAAGATAGAAAGCAAGAAATCACCCCCCAGGACAAATGGCCATACCACAGTCCCTTCTCCTCCATTATGCTCTCAGAATTTTGGGCATGCACGCACATGTACCTGGCATGAGTTTTAAACCACCAGGTCTAGGACTCGAACCATGGTCAGTTACATGGGAGTCCAGCAACGTAACCATTACTCTATCTGCTGGTTCCAATAACAAAAATATTTTCCTAGAATGTTTACTTAGTAATTTTAAAATACGTAAGCGTACTAGAGAAAATATAAACTAATCACAACTAAATTTTGATGAGAAATATCCCATAACAAAACTGTCAGCAAAAACTATACACCAGGGGATATTTATGGCCTTATATACTTACGTAAGAAGAAAAGTTAAAAATGAACAAACTAAGTGTCCATCTTAAGAAGCTTTAGCAATATAAAAATGATGATAATGGTAATAGGCCACATAATAGGACAAAAAAATAATAAAATAGAAAAGAAAATGCAATGATAAAGGTATAAAAAATAGTCTATTCTTCGAAAAAATTAAAATAGACACCTCAGGCAAAAATAATTAAGAAAGAAGAAGATAAAGAAGATAAATATAGTGAGTCATGCCTGCATGGAGCCAAAAGTGGCTTGCTCAGCAAGCAACAGCAGTGAAGACTGGAATTGAGAAAACATTCCCCAGGGGGTCTCAAGAGCCACAGGGAGAAAGCCTTGTGTCTTCATTCAGGCTCTCAGTAGGAAACGTAGAGCACCTCAAATGGAGTGATTGAGGAGAATTTAATAAAGGTGCTATTTATAAAGGTGCAGGTAGGCTTAGTGGAAACCAAGAAAGGTTAAGTACCTTGAATTAGCTGGGAACCCTGACCTTTACCGCCCCTAAAGAGTCCAGGAAAGAGAGCTATTATCAGAATTAGAAGGGTGGAAAACACTCAGACCTCGCCTCCCTCTACCTGCAAATCTCCCAAGCACTTCTCATTGGCTAAACCCAACCAAAGAATTCTGATTAATGCAATCTTATGTAGCTGAGGTCTAAAAGGAGAGAGAAAAATCACTGTCTCCCTTAGGGAACTGAAGTTCTGCTTACCAACATAATGGCCGCCATGAGAGGCTAAGCAGACATGGCGCCCCGAGAGCTTTTCTTTCTTGTGTATGAGGCCTTTGTCCTCTGGGAGTTGTTCGTTCTTCTTAGGAGAGTTCAGGAGGTACCTGGAACTCTTCTGCCTTTTTTCTTTGCCATAGTAGGAGAGCTTAATATTATATGACACATTTCACTATCCATTTATATGACAAAGACTAGTCAGCACACCCTGGCTCAGAACTCTTTAATGTCAGGAAGCACTCCAAATTGCCCAGTAGCCCACTCTTGCCTGTTCTTGACTCTGATCTTAGGAAATCCCCTTTTGGGGGGACCCTGTCACCTATTTTACATGCCAAAATGCTCACTCTGTGTTATTTTCTTTCATTAAAAAGTTTATTTTTTTTCTCTCACAAGTCAGAAAGACAGAGAGAGAGAGAGCACCCCAAACAGGGTCTTGTTCCCCCAACTTCCAGCTTCAGCCAGCTAGATCATGCACACACACACACACACACACACACACACACACACACACACAGAGGGAGATCTCTAAACACAAATCTGGAACCTTCCCATGAGAGTTAGCTTCCCAGAAAACTGTTTTACCACTGCGTCACCCCCAGACCCTCTTCTGTTTTTCTCTTCTCAGTGACTGGTTTTTAAATGTTACGGTGTACTGATGGACAGCTTCCCAGGGTCCTATTCCTAATGCTGTGTAGATTTGTGTGTTGCTTTTTTTTTTTTTTCTTTTCTTTCCCCAACAGTTCCCTGGGCTTTAGGGAGGGAGAATGTATAACCCTATACGCCGTCAGCCATCTTGAACTGCAAGTTCTCAGAAATTCATCTCGAATGAGGACAGGGAGCTGGGACTGGTTTGGTCTCTTTGAAAACAGAAAATGTTGTTGATGGTTTAGAAAGATCTGTTCTAGTGGTTTGAGTCAGGATTCTTAAATTATTTACCAGACTCAGCCTGAACTACTAGAACTGAACAAAACAAACAGAATGAATCTCAAAGAAAATGGGCTTGCCAAAAAATGAGGCTTTTCATAGAAAGTCTACAACTCCCAGCACAAGTGCTGTGTTCCTCAGGCTATGACAACTTTCAGATGCACAAATGGTAGGCACATGGTAAGTGCACTAAGAGCTGTTGAAATTATAACAAGTTGAATTTTAAATAATCTGTTAGGATGGCGTTCCTCTTTCTCTCCCTTGTTTTCTCCCATTGGAAATGGTCACTTATATTCCCCAAGAATCATGTGAAATGTTAATTTAATTTTGTTTGCAAGACTTTCTAACCTACTGAAATGAAAGCTATAGGGAAGAATTGCACGCAGTTTTTAATTTGATTTTTTTTCTATATTTTTAAAAATATGGTCCCTTTAGGAACTCTTCTGTTGCAGTTATTGAAAAGGGTAGTTCGATTGGGTTACATACACAGTGTGCACTGAAATTTCTATACATATTTCCAAAAGAAAGTAGCATATCTTGAGGTATAATTCTACATTCTGTCTACTGGGGCACCTAAGCTTTATCTTTAGAGTTAGCCAAGATTTTCCATAAATAAACTTGACCTTTTATTTTATCTTGTTCTCACTCATCTTCTTTGGTTATACTCTAGTTTACTCTGGTTTTTGGTTTAATAATTATTTATTTAATTTATAATTATTAATATGTTAGGACCAGCAGTTGGCGTAATAGCTGTGTCACTGGACTCTTGTGTAGTCGACTGTGGTTCGAGTTGCAGACCCAGTGGCTTAAACTCACACCAGGCGTGTGTGCGTGCGTGCCCAAGATCCTGAGAGGAGAATGGAGGAGAAGGGATTGCCATGTGGCTATGCCCCCTTGGAGGTGATTTTTCGCTTTCTCTCTGTCTCTCTCTGTCTTTTTGGCAAGTGCACACATGTCCTATGGCAAAAACTTCTCAAAATAAAAAAGAATATGCTATAGGGTGGGGTCAGCACATAGCATGGTGGTTAAGGAGCTGATACTCCCACATGACCAACCACAGTTCAAGTCCTGGACCTGGAGGCTTGCTTTCTTACTTTCCCACTCTCTTCCTCCCTGTCTCTCTCTAATTGAGCACATGTACCATAGCAAACTTTTGTAGGAAAAGTCATGCATAGAAAACATAGAAAAAATTACGTTGTAACTTTTCTGACAGCACAGTAATAATAATAAAATAAATAATTTAAAATATGCTATAGAGCATGCGCACTCACCACAGAAGGGGAGAGAAAGTGAGAATGCAAGCTACCACGTCCAAAACTCAAACTGTGGTCGACTATGTGGGAGTCCAGCACCTTAACCAGCACACCACTTAACCATTGTACTCTAGTTTTCTATCACATTCAAAATCCAGATATTATCCTACCTCTGAATTCCACAGTCCTGGTTATGGCTTTCAGGGCTCTGTCACTGTCCCCCTTTCTACCTGCTGGTAGCACTGAATCAGGATTCCTATGGTTTCTGAAATATTCCAGGATCCTTGCACCTGTGCTTTTCCTCTGTCTGGAATATTCTTACTCATCTCTCTCAACTAGCTTCTATTCATTCTTTTTTTAAAATGTTTATTTATTCCATGAGTAAGAGAAAGACAGAGACAAACAGAGATAGAGAGAAACCCCCCCACACACACAGCATCCTGATGTTGCAATGCATCCTCAGCGGCAGCCAGCCCTGGAGCATGGGCATGTGCATGTCCACCCTAACTCAGGGAACTCTCCAGAACCTTCCTACGTGGGGTTCCCTTTGTAGAGCATTGCATTTTACCCCTGTACCACTAGTCGGCCTCCCACATTCTCTTCAAAGTTTTCTCTTTTTTGGGGGGGGAGAGGGATTTTTTGCTCTAGGGCACCTTGTGCCCACTGGAAAGACAGAGAGAGACAAAGACATAGAAAGCGAGAAATCACCCCTCATGGGGGATGGTCCTGCCACAATCCCTTTTCCATTCTCCTCTTAGAATCTTAGGCGCACACATATGTGCCCAGCATGAGTTTCAACCATCCGGGTCTGAGACTTGAACCATGGTCAGCCAGGTAGGAGTCCAGCCATGTAACCATTCCACCATCTGCTGGTCCCAAAACTTTTTTTTTTCTTCTCCATATAGTTAACCATCATTATCTCTAGGTTCCCCATCTATAGATTCAACCATCCACTGATGGAAAATGTCTGAGAAATGAAAAAATTGCTTGTACCAGTATTAAGCACACACAGACCTTTTTCTGTCATCATTCCC
>NW_006203464.1:1030965-1033449 GCF_000334495.1 Tupaia belangeri chinensis | reverse complement strand
TTTTCTTTCCCCAACAGTTCCCTGGGCTTTAGGGAGGGAGAATGTATAACCCTATACGCCGTCAGCCATCTTGAACTGCAAGTTCTCAGAAATTCATCTCGAATGAGGACAGGGAGCTGGGACTGGTTTGGTCTCTTTGAAAACAGAAAATGTTGTTGATGGTTTAGAAAGATCTGTTCTAGTGGTTTGAGTCAGGATTCTTAAATTATTTACCAGACTCAGCCTGAACTACTAGAACTGAACAAAACAAACAGAATGAATCTCAAAGAAAATGGGCTTGCCAAAAAATGAGGCTTTTCATAGAAAGTCTACAACTCCCAGCACAAGTGCTGTGTTCCTCAGGCTATGACAACTTTCAGATGCACAAATGGTAGGCACATGGTAAGTGCACTAAGAGCTGTTGAAATTATAACAAGTTGAATTTTAAATAATCTGTTAGGATGGCGTTCCTCTTTCTCTCCCTTGTTTTCTCCCATTGGAAATGGTCACTTATATTCCCCAAGAATCATGTGAAATGTTAATTTAATTTTGTTTGCAAGACTTTCTAACCTACTGAAATGAAAGCTATAGGGAAGAATTGCACGCAGTTTTTAATTTGATTTTTTTTCTATATTTTTAAAAATATGGTCCCTTTAGGAACTCTTCTGTTGCAGTTATTGAAAAGGGTAGTTCGATTGGGTTACATACACAGTGTGCACTGAAATTTCTATACATATTTCCAAAAGAAAGTAGCATATCTTGAGGTATAATTCTACATTCTGTCTACTGGGGCACCTAAGCTTTATCTTTAGAGTTAGCCAAGATTTTCCATAAATAAACTTGACCTTTTATTTTATCTTGTTCTCACTCATCTTCTTTGGTTATACTCTAGTTTACTCTGGTTTTTGGTTTAATAATTATTTATTTAATTTATAATTATTAATATGTTAGGACCAGCAGTTGGCGTAATAGCTGTGTCACTGGACTCTTGTGTAGTCGACTGTGGTTCGAGTTGCAGACCCAGTGGCTTAAACTCACACCAGGCGTGTGTGCGTGCGTGCCCAAGATCCTGAGAGGAGAATGGAGGAGAAGGGATTGCCATGTGGCTATGCCCCCTTGGGGGTGATTTTTCGCTTTCTCTCTGTCTCTCTCTGTCTTTTTGGCAAGTGCACACATGTCCTATGGCAAAAACTTCTCAAAATAAAAAGAATATGCTATAGGGTGGGGTCAGCACATAGCATGGTGGTTAAGGAGCTGATACTCCCACATGACCAACCACAGTTCAAGTCCTGGACCTGGAGGCTTGCTTTCTTACTTTCCCACTCTCTTCCTCCCTGTCTCTCTCTAATTGAGCACATGTACCATAGCAAACTTTTGTAGGAAAAGTCATGCATAGAAAACATAGAAAAAATTACGTTGTACTTTTTCTGACAGCACAGTAATAATAATAAAATAAATAATTTAAAATATGCTATAGAGCATGCGCACTCACCACAGAAGGGGAGAGAAAGTGAGAATGCAAGCTACCACGTCCAAAACTCAAACTGTGGTCGACTATGTGGGAGTCCAGCACCTTAACCAGCACACCACTTAACCATTGTACTCTAGTTTTCTATCACATTCAAAATCCAGATATTATCCTACCTCTGAATTCCACAGTCCTGGTTATGGCTTTCAGGGCTCTGTCACTGTCCCCCTTTCTACCTGCTGGTAGCACTGAATCAGGATTCCTATGGTTTCTGAAATATTCCAGGATCCTTGCACCTGTGCTTTTCCTCTGTCTGGAATATTCTTACTCATCTCTCTCAACTAGCTTCTATTCATTCTTTTTTTAAAATGTTTATTTATTCCATGAGTAAGAGAAAGACAGAGACAAACAGAGATAGAGAGAAACCCCCCCACACACACAGCATCCTGATGTTGCAATGCATCCTCAGCGGCAGCCAGCCCTGGAGCATGGGCATGTGCATGTCCACCCTAACTCAGGGAACTCTCCAGAACCTTCCTACGTGGGGTTCCCTTTGTAGAGCATTGCATTTTACCCCTGTACCACTAGTCGGCCTCCCACATTCTCTTCAAAGTTTTCTCTTTTTTGGGGGGGGAGAGGGATTTTTTGCTCTAGGGCACCTTGTGCCCACTGGAAAGACAGAGAGAGACAAAGACATAGAAAGCGAGAAATCACCCCTCATGGGGGATGGTCCTGCCACAATCCCTTTTCCATTCTCCTCTTAGAATCTTAGGCGCACACATATGTGCCCAGCATGAGTTTCAACCATCCGGGTCTGAGACTTGAACCATGGTCAGCCAGGTAGGAGTCCAGCCATGTAACCATTCCACCATCTGCTGGTCCCAAAACTTTTTTTTTTCTTCTCCATATAGTTAACCATCATTATCTCTAGGTTCCCCATCTATAGATTCAACCATCCACTGATGGAAAATGTCTGAGAAATGAAAAAATTGCTTGTACCAGTATTAAGCACACACAGACCTTTTTCTGTCATCATT
>NW_006203464.1:1025502-1030708 GCF_000334495.1 Tupaia belangeri chinensis | reverse complement strand
TCCCTACACAATAAAGTATATCAAGTATTTACATAGCATTTACTTGGTGTTGGCTTTTACGAGTAATCTAGAGATGACGTGAAGTATGCAGAAAGACGTGTGAGAGTTCTGTGCAAGTATCAGTTTGTTGGAAAAGTCATGGCATATTTTTTCTGTTTTTCTGTACAAAAATGCATCATGACTCTTTCAACCCAGTAGCATCCCATTTTATATGAAGAACTTGAACATCTGCTGATTTTTGTGTTACAGGGTGGGAGGAGGGCATTTTAGAACCCGTTCCTCACAGTACCAAGGAATAACTACACACGGTTGTCTTGTGGTCTTTGGCAAAGGACAGAGGTGTGAACCCCCTTGTTCTTGTTGGTAGTACTTGGTAAAGGTGAATCAGCCTACCTGAAAACACTGAAGATTCCTATCTATTCATCCATTAACTCTTACCTCAGGTATCACTTGTTCTAAGAAAGCCTTTCCCCCACACCAACCCCTAGCAGCTTGAACTTTTCCTGGAGAGTCATTATCAGCATTGTCATTTTATCACGATGTTATATTTCAATAATATTTTATTTCACGTGTCACCATGCTGCATCCGGACAGTCAGTACCCAGTGTCTTTCCTGTATGTGGACAATTAAAGCACAGTGCTTAAAACATAGTAGGTTTCCATTGTATGTTTGCTGAGTTCCAGAAATGGAAGGGAGAGTATTAGGTAAGTTAGGGCAGAAGTACACACTTGAGGAATGGCCAAGTTCGTATTTACTTAGTTATATATTGCAGTGGTCTAAAACACCAGATAGTTTTGGGCATCATTTTCACCACTTTCTGTCAAAGTGACAGACTCTTCCTTTTGGGGGAAAAAAAAGTATTTACTTTTATTTATCATCATCATTATTATATTTTTTAAAATTTGCTACAGGGCATGTAGACATACCAGAGAGTGAGAGAGAGAGAATGAGAGAGCAAGCGAGCATGTATGCAAGCTCCCATGTCTGGGACTTGAACAATGGTCGGTCATGTGGGAGTCCAGCACCTTAACCACCACACCACCTGCTGGTCCCAACAGACCCTTCTTAATGCCACATTCTTTCACCCCCTGGTGTGACCTAATTTATCATTGATTCTAGAGACAGATTTATATTTCTACTATTCAAGAAAATTTGAGACCTGAGTGCATTTCCTGGCCTTAGCATCTGTAGGGAAGTCACAGAATATTTCTGCCTGGCATAACCTCATTTATTGTTGATTCTAGAGACAGGCTCATACTTACACTACCCCAAAACAACTGAGACCTGAGTGTATTCCCTGGCCTTAGCACCTTTAAGAAAGTCACCAAACATTTCTGAACCATGCTTTCTTCATTTGAAAAATGAGGATAATCACACCTCTGTCACAGGTTAATCAGGGTGAGTAAGCACGATCCCTTAAACACAGACACTCGCAGATGGCAGGTCCTTGTCCTCACTCTTCCATTTGTATGAGGTGAGACCACGTTTGAGGGCATGCAGCCCACAGACCACTCTCCATTCTGATGCCAGCTGTGAGTGGGGGTGATGGTTCCGAAACGCCCCTTAGGTTTGAGAATGTGCTAAAAGCATTCATAGAATTCACTAAAAGCTGTGGTATTCCTGGTTATACATGATTTCACAGTGGAAGAATACAGATGCACTTACTCAAGGGAAGAGATGCCTACGGATAGGTCAAGAAGGGGCCAGGCGACCTTCCCGCCATGACTGTGGAGTCAGGACAGCATTAACTCCTCCTCGCCAATGATGTGTGATGGGGTGCTCAGGGGTGCACACCTGGGCCTCAGTGTCCAGATTTTTTATTAGTGCCTTATCAGATAGGCATGATTAAATGCTTATGTGGTTGATCTCCATCTCTGTTGTGTGACAAAATGGCCCAACCTCAGTGACATTATACCATCTTTTCTGTGTGTGTGTGTGTGTGTGTGTGCGTGTGTGTGACAGGTTTTGCCTTAGGGCATGTGTACTGAGTAGGGGAGACAGACACAGTGAGAGGGAAAGTGAGAAATCATCTCTTAGGGGGATGACCATGTCACAGTCCCTTCTCTTTCATTCTCCTCTGAGGATCTTGGGCATGCACATAAACACACACACACACACACACACACACACTCCGGTGTGAGTTTCAAGTCACTGAGTCTGGGACTCGAACTGTGGTGAGCCATGTGGGAGGCCAACAACATAACTGCTATGCCATCTGCTGCCATTGTTACCATATTAGTTGGCCCAAGGTCTTCAGCCCAAATTACATAGTTCTACTATCCATTGTGAGCCAAGGCCCCCCCGAAAATGGACTGTGCATACATTTCCAAAGGGAGATATTTGCTTCCTAACTTGTGTGCATGTCGTTATGCTTTTCATTTGCCTGGAAGCCTTCTTCTTTTCACCTCTGTGCACTCCTTCACTGCAGCGTCTTTCAGGGCCTCGTTTGAAAACGTCTCGGTATCCCTAGGTAAGACTGTTTCCTCTCTTATGTACTGGTTTACTTAATAGATAGGATATGGTTTTATAGGTATTTTCTGTTAGGTCCCTACACCCCACGCCAGCTGTATACTTCTACATGATCAAGACAAAGCATCAAGCATTCTTTATTTCTGGCACCTGCAGGTAGCATGGTGGTTAGGGCACTGGACTCCCACATGCCTGACTACTGTTCAAGTCCCAGCCCTGGTGGCTTGCTTTCTCACTTTACATCCCCCCTCTCTCTGGTCAAATTTTTTTAAATAATAATAAATAGGAGCCTGCAGGTGGCACGGTGACTAGGGGCGCTGGACTCCCACAAAACCAACCACAGTTTGAGTCCTGGACCTGATAGCTTGCTTTTTCACTTACTCTCTCTCTCTCTCTCTGTCTCTCTCAGGTCAAATAGTATAAATAAATAAAGTTAAATAAAATAATAATAAATAAAGCTAAATAAAATAATAATAATTAGAAAAGCGTTCTTTTATTTCCACACTTAGCAAAAAATAAGCTAGGATCATATCTACTATATACATATTTTTTCTTTACTGTCAAAATCTTATGTGAATGAAAATATTTGCATATATACAAATTACATGTACATTATGTTCATAGATAAAGATAAGATACAGATATAGTCACACATGCTCAAGGCTTGAAGCTCCTTAAAGGAAAGCAATACAACGTTTTATCCTCATTTCTAGATTCTGTAACATTTTGGGTAATGTTTAACATGGAGTCGTAATTCCATAACTATTTTTTTTTTTTTTGGAGAGGTTTTCGCTATAGGGCGCATGCGCTTGCCAGACAGACAGAGAGAGACATAGAGACAGAAAGCGAGAAATCACCCCCCAGGGGGGATGGTCACGCCGCAATCCCTTCTCCTCCATTCTCCTCTTGGGATCTTGGGCATGCACGCACACACGCCCGGTGTGAATTTTAAGCCACCGGGTCCGGAACGTGAACCGTGGTCGACTACGTGGGAGTCCAGCGACATAGCCATTACGCTAACTGCTGGTTCCCTAATTTCATAACTATTTGTTGGAAGAAGAATTCATTTCATTCATGGTCAATGGAACAAAAACAAAATTCTGAAAACCCTAGCAGTTAATTTGCTGATATTGTATGAACTTTGTGAAGAAGGTATTCCATTCACCTGATAATATTCCCTTCTTGTTGAAAAGGTTAAGTCAATTTGCTGAAAAGGAGAGCCTGACATCGCCCATGAGAAGTTTCTTTATTCTACTCTCTTAACGGTAGTAACTATCAAACACTTCATTTCCTGGATTAGTCATCTTCTCTCTTTGGAAGATCAGAAAACTTTATTTTTTCCCTAATCTTCTGGTGTTCCCCAATGTCCTGTAATTACATTAGTCTAATTACTTAAAAACCTCCAGTGACACCTTTTTTGGCCAGATCAACCAACTCAAGTTCAAATATTATAAGATAGTTTTTATTGCTTCTTTCAAGAAAGATTCTTTTGTAATAGACAAAAGCTCCAAATTACCCTCTAATTATCTCTACTCTGTTTCTTAAATTGTGAAAAAAAAATTAAAAAGACTGATCGCACATTTATTATTTCAACCATATTAAGCACACTGAAATTTCAGGTGTGTGGGTTGTTTTTGGTGGTTTTGTTTTGTTTTTCCCCTAAATGGGATCGATTCTCACTCTTGGTATGTCCTGTCACTCCATTCCATGCTTCAAGGAGAACCCCATTCGTTTCTTTGTTTGCTCTAATTCAAGCTGTGCTTCTTTCTCTCCTGCTTCTTTGTGTAGAGACAGGCTTTCACCATGCTGCAGGCCTCACTTTCATCATGGCCTCTCTACTCTCCCTCTCTCACTGATTCCTCCCTGGCCTGCAGACAAAGAGGCATCCTTTCATGAAGTCCTGTAAGATATTTCTTGAGAGCCTTACCCTTTATGAGTTTAGTTAAAGTGGGTGTTTCCGAAGCTGGCAGGTTATTTAATAACTCTACTTATTTCTATAAAGGAAGCCACACAAACGTGTTTGTTGTCACTTACAGATGGGTTGCAAAGAAACAGTGGACCCCCCCCGGCCTCTGAGTAGCCCTGCTAGTCAGTGTAACCTTCCTTGCTGCGCTATCCTGGTGCATCACAAGAAATGGGTCTGCGTGGCACGGCATGGTTAGCTTACCAACTGCCAACACCTCAAGGAACGGCCTTTGAAACAAATGTGATTCCAAAGCTAGCGTATTGTAAATTCTTCACTGGCATTATAAAACCGTGAAGAAGGGGTTACGCCTTGTTGTTCACATCTGTATTGATTTCATATCTTGAAGCAGAACAGAATCTGTTCCCACATAGTGGTGGAGTTGGGGGTCTGTCTTTTATCTCTATTTCAAGTGAAAGGGCAAGTGGTCAGATAGGATCCAAGCTTTAATAGCATGTGAGCAAAACGAAGGCAATCCGTGTTGTTTGTAAAGTAACTACACCACGGGGCCAGCAGGTGGTGTGGTGGTAAATGTGTTGGACTCCCACGTGGCCAACCACAGTTCAAGTCCTGGACATAGCGACTTGCTCTCTCACTTTCTCTCTCCCTCTGTCTCTCTTGAGTGAGCACTCGTGCTCTGTAGCAAATAAAAAAAATAATAATTGAAATAATTCTTTAAAAAATACATGTATATCAGACATATATTCAAGTACTAGTGTTAGTTGATTTCTCGATATATGGCATTCAATCCTCTCATATGTTCTTAGACTCGG
>NW_006203464.1:1007020-1025471 GCF_000334495.1 Tupaia belangeri chinensis | reverse complement strand
GTGTCTAGTCATCTCCTGGAATAATTCTATCATTATTTCATGGATTCCCGATGGACCTAAGCCATAATAAGATAACCTAAATTTCAAGTCATGAAATCCAAACTTCAACATTTCTACTGGCCTCATCCGTAGTCTGGGGTTTATAGCTTCAATCACAATTGAAAGATAAAACATAAAACACCAGGGGATTGGAGGTGAAGATGGTTCTGTGTGAAGAAAACAAACACAGACACAAAATGGACTTTATAAAGGGAACTTTAAAAATCTAGCAAGCCAAATATATTTATAAAGACTTCATGACACTCTAAGGAAAAAGGCTAAGGCTATCAAAACAAGAATAAAATATATGCTCAACTTAAATAGGCGTTGTTGTTTTCCCTTTCTATATCCCTGTTAATGAAAAACATTGATAGGGTAGATGAGTATTTGGCAAGAGGCTCAACAAGGAAAAAAAATAAGGGGTCTTTGATGATCACACAATGGGGTATTTAAAAGTAATTAAGAATAGAATTAGGGGGAACCAGCAGTTAGCGTAATGGCTATGTCGCTGGACTCCCACGTAGTCGACCACAGTTTATGTCCTGGATCCAGGGGCTTAAAACTCACGCCAGGCGCGTGTGCCTGTGTGTCCAAGATCCCAAGAGGAGAATGGAGGAGAAGGGATTGCGGGCGTGACCATCCCCCCTGGGGGGTAATTTCTCGCTTTCTGTCTGTCTCTCTCTCTTTGTCTGGCGAGCGCATGCGCCCTATAGCGAAAATCTCTCAAAAAAAAAAAAAAGGATAGAATTAGGCTCTATTTCGGATGACATCTTACAGTATTTTCTTTTGTCATGTAAGTACTCTAGTAAGTTAAGTATCTTGTATTTACTTGCCCAAGATATTATTCCCAGAATCAGTGAGGGACATCCTATAAGATATTTATGATGTAATCACCTATCTGGTTATAGGTCCAAGATTTGAAGAAGTCTAAAGTTTATAGTTAGCTGAGCTGAGAGGAACAAGAACAAATGAAGGGTACAATTTAAGAAGTCAAAACTTTCAGAAAGAAATGAGTACAATTAGGGGCCAGCAGGTGGTGTGGTGGATAAGGTATTGGGCTCTCATGCAGCTGATCTTGGTTCGAGACCCAGACTCAGTGGCTTGAAAATCATGGCAGATGAGTTTGTGTGTGTGCCCAGAATCCCAGCAGAAGGGATTGCAGTGTGGCCATCTCCCCAGGGGATGATTTCTCACTTTTCCTCTCTGTCTCTCTCTCTGGTGAGCACACACACACTTTATGGCAAAAACTTTACAAAAATATTTAAAAAGAGAGAGGGAATGAGAGAAAGAAATACAATTGAACTGTAGCACTTCTCTCATTCTCTTTCTTACCAAACTCAAATCAGGTTCGCTCACCCAAGCGCTCTAAAAATCAAACCATAGGCACATGGTGTGATGAGGGAAAGTACAGCTTTATTGCAAAGCTCAAAGCAAGGAGAGTGGGCAGCTCCCTGAAAAGACTTGGTCTCCCCAAGTGCCTTTTTAAGGACAAAATTAGGGTGTGATCATCTCCTGGGCATTCTTAATGGGTGAGGCCTTAGATAATCAAATTTCTCTTCAGTTTCTGGAGCCGGTCAGCCTGAGGTCTTTGAACTTACAACTAGCAGTTTCATCCTACAAAACATCTTACACATTGTAATGAAAACCTTACCTTTCCTGTGAGTGAGAGTTTTAGAGGTCAAATGGCCTTCATTCATGGTCCATGTTGGTCATTATCATAACCAAAGTCTGAAGACTTACTCCTTACTCAGGGCCATTACAATATGAATGGACCTTATATTTCAAGAACCCTAGAAAATACATTAGGGGGTCCTTGTTTGGTTTCATCTTTTCTTGACTGGGATTAGTCTCTTGGCTTATTTTTTTTTTAATTATATTTATTTATTTATTTTTTTGGAGAGGTTTTCACTATAGGGCACGTGCGCTCACCAGAAAGACAGAGAGAGACAGAGAGACAGAAAGCGAGAAATCACCCCCCAGGGGGGACAGCCAGGCCGCAAATCCTTCTCCTCTATTCTTCTCTTGGGATCTTGGGCACACACGCACATGCACCCGGCGTGAGTTTAAGCCACCGGGTCCAGGACTTGAACCACGGTCGACTACGTGGGAATCCAGCAACATAGCCATTACACTAACTGCTGGCCCTCCCTTGGCTTATTTGGAACTGGATTCACCTTTTGGTAACTGGGATGTATGATGTACAACAATATCCTTTTCACCAGGCAGAGCAGATGTGTAAATGAAATACCGCTATTACTATTTTTTTCTAGAAATGATATATTTGTAACCATAGCAAATAGTGCACAGAAAAATCCCAGGCCCATACATTTATTCCTCATAAAAGATATTTTCTTCCAAGTTTAATTCAGTGTAAAAGCCATTTCGGTGAAACCCAGTGAATATTAACCTTAACTCAATACTATTTGGGGCTAAAGATAAGAGAGGAGATAGGAAGTTAGAAGCATTCTTTTTTTCCGAATTGTATTAGATGGGTGAAAGCACTTGAAGGCGCATAGCCTCTTCAAGATCAATGACCCTGGTAAGGCTAATTACCCCAATCCTCTCACTGTAAATTACAAAAGACCTTGGTAACTGGAAGGGCTTGATGATTAACTGGCTGAGAAGATTAACCATGATGGGAGTGGCTGGGTGCTTCCAGGTTGCCCCCACAGTTACCCATTTGTCACTCGTGGAATAGACTGCGTTTGCCTAAGAGTCACATCTCAAAGTGCCATGAGATTCCTTCATGGAGATGGATAGTAGTGGAATAAGGGTGGCGAGAGATATTTCAGGCTTTAATGAGCTTGTATTTCCTGGGAAGTACGAGAATGTCAGTGGGGCACTAGGGACTCAGTTGTCATGGTCAGTGTAGGTGGCATTGCCCCATTTCTTTTCAAACCATGACCCAGACTTCCGATTGAAGATGGAGCCACCATTGGCCTGCAGACATCCCTCTCCACCTAAGACTGACATTGTCTTTACGAGAAATGAGAAGTAATTGTGATTGAAATCATGTTTAGTACTTCTCCTCGTGCTACTTACTTTTGGACATTTGGATAGCTTCTAATTAGTTTTAAAATAATTAACAATAATTGCCTCATAAACACTGTGTTTCTTTGTTTTCATCTGTGCTTAATTATTTCTTCAGGATACATACCTGTTGGCGACTGTGATTCTATCCTGGGTTCATGAATGTTTCCTCGCACTATTAACAAAAATCTCTAGACATCATAACACAAATACCAGTCACGTAGTGCCATTTTTCTTATACTGCTACAATCCAATGGCTCCCATCTCACCAGTGTAAATATAATGATTATTTGTGGTAGAATAACAAATATATTAAAAGCCAAAACTTAGTGTATTTTCTGAAGTTACGTAATGTTTCGTGAAAAATTTCGAAAGTGCATGTATAAATTAGGACAGCTCTTTAAACCCATGAATTGGCTTATACACTTTGGCTGAGGAATAGAATTCCTGGGAATTTATCCTAAAGAGATAATTCAGCAGATGTGAAAACACACAAACAAATGCAATGTTTATAAGGTAATTATTGTTAATTATTTCAAAACTATTACAAGCTACCCAAATGTCCAACTGTAGGAGATTAGCTAAATAGATGTTCCACCAATGAAGAGGATAGTTAGGCAGAAATTTAAAAATACATTTACTAAGACAATACAGGGGGAAAAGACAATATGGGGAACAAAAATAGTTTATAATGTATTATTAACTTAAAAAGCATTATATAAAATACTATTTTTATCATTCTAATTATATCAAGTAACTATGCAAATTAGAAGTAGATGATAATTGGGACCAGCAGTTGGCATAGTGGCTCTGTAACTGGACTCCCATGTAGACAACTACGGTTTGAGTCCTGGACCTGGTGGCTTAAACTCACGCCGGGTGCATGTGCGTGTGTGCCCAAGATCCTGAGAGGAGAATAGAGGAGAAGGGATTGTGGCATGGCCATCCTCCCTGGAGGGGGTGATTTCTTGCTTTCTGTCTCTCTGTCTCTCTCTGTCTGTCTGGCAAGCGCACACACCCTATAGCGAAAAACTCTCCAAAATAAATAAATAAATAAAATTTTAAAAATAAATAAAAAGGAAGATGATAATGTCCAAATCTGGAAATATTTGCTGTGCTAAGTAATGTTAGTACAATGTTTTTCTCAAATCTTTATTATTATGCCATCTTAATTTTTTTATGTTTGGCCTTTTTTTAGAGAGATTTTTGCTATTGGGTGTGTGTGCTCACCAGAGATGCAGAGAGACAAAGAGACAGAAAGTGAGAAATCACCCTAGGGAATGTCCATGACGCAATCCCTTCTCCTCCATTCTCTTGGGATTTTGGACACATGTGCACATGCACCCGACATGAGTTTAAGCCACTGGATCTAGGATTTGAACCATGGTTGACCATGTGGGAGTCCAGCGACGTAACCATTATGTCATCTGCTTGTCCCTTATGTTTGACTTTTAATTTTATTGATATTTTTAAATTATAAAATAGTTATCTGCCAGGGATCAGCCTCGGCGTGGGTGGGTTATCTCGACGAAGGCGGCGAAGGTGAACAGAAGACAGAGGCCTCAATGCCTTTTTATGCACGTTTTATGCCGGACACCCCTCAGAGGTCGTCCTCTGAGGAGTGACAACTATTAGGAATTATCGTGCCTTTTTATTGAAAATGTGTTACAAGTAAATGGGAGAGGGGCTAGTGTTTTAATTAACAGCTCATAAAGTTTTTAACAATAAAGAACATAGATTCCATTTAGGGTTGGATTAAGGGTGGGTCTAGTGCAATTCAGGGTTTGATTAAGGGTGGGTCTAGTGCAGTTTCTATTCAGGGGTTGATTAAGGGTGGGTCTAGTGCAGTTCCTCAATTGTAGGTGGGCCTCCATGGAATGCAGTTTCGGGAAAGCGGTTCTGGAAAGCAGAGATGATTATCAGCTGATGCGGCTTAGCAGCCATCTTGTGATTACTGGGAATGGTGTTGAGAAAAGAAAATTTCAAGAATAGATATTAGTGTTTAATGGATCTTAATAAAGAATGATACTTATACAGTTTTGTAGGGATCTATAACTTAATTTGAGGAATTTTAATATATTTATCTATTTCACTTGGAGAGGGCGGAGGTGTCCTGGGCCAGTTTTGGCCTAACTTTATTTTAGGTAAAGAAAGGATTAAGTTTACCTTAAATATATTTTGAAGGGCCTTCCAAAGGTCAAGATTACTTCTGCCTAGAAAGAACTTCAGCCCACCCTCTATTGTGACCACGGAGGTAAAGCATTGTAATTAATAGTAAGTGATCAGAGCAAAGGGGAGCAGTCGGGGGACTTCCTGGAAGATTTTATTGTACACTCAGGATGTATAAGAGAGCTATGTAATTCTTTTATAGTAGTATATTGGGGAGCCAGAGGGGGGTCACTTCCCAGTAAGGCTGCCACAGTTTCTGGAGCAAATAGCAAACAGCCTTGCTGACATGCTAATTGACCCAAGCTTTCTTCCAAGGTCGGGGGGCGCACAACAGTGGTCTTGCCCACGTGTTGATCCGACCGAAAGCGGAGCTCAAAGGTCAGGGGACTCAGACAGATCCTGGGGCCTCCCCGGGTCGGACTCCTCCAGTTTACAATGTAGCAAATCTATTGGTGTACCCTCAGATTCTCTAACCAAAGGAAATATTGACTGAAATGAATGATTAAAATTTATTTTTTAAAAATTCACAAAGCTGGTGCTAGTAGGCGGCATTGTAGTTAAGGTGCTAGACTTCCACTTGGCAGACTGTGTTTCAAGTCCTAAACTTGGAGGCTTGAAAATCATGCTGAGTGCATGTGTGTGCATGCCAAAATCCCAGGAGGAGAAGGAGGATTTGAGGTGTGGCCATCCCCGCTGGTGGGTAACGTCTTACTTTGTCTCTCTTTCTCTGGCAAGCTTACCATGTGCCATATGACCAAACCCAAAAAACTAAAAATAAATAAAAACACAAGCAAAAAAAAAAAAAAAGGAAAAAGAAAAAATTTACAAAACTAGTAACTATGAAAGAATTTTGTTTCTTTATCAATGAGCAAGAGAGAAAGAGAGAGACAAAGAGACAACATCTCCAGATCAAGGGCACTTGCATGCCTGGTATACTCAGGGAGGTCTTCAGATGCGAGCCTAGAGCCTTCCTATGTCAATCAACCTCCCAGAGTCTTGTTCTTTACTACCACACTGCCATCCAGCCCCATGAGAAATTGAAATGATGAATGTTTAAATGATGTTTTCGTAAGTTCATAGTATTCATACTCCTGATAGTTCCTGGCGTTTAAATCTCCACTAAGACGTTTGATTATCTAGCAGGATACACACATATATTGTTTTCCTTAAATTATTTAGGGTTAAGTTGAAAAGTTTGCCTGTCAAGAGAAAATACTGCAGTGTGTCTTTCCTTAAGGCAACATTCTCAAGGCCAGCAGGCTTGATCCCACATGGCTGAGTACAGGATTCAAGTCCCAGACCTGGTGGCTTGAAAAACACACCAACTACGTGTGTGTGCACACCCAAAATCTCGAGAGGAGAATGAGGCAAAAGGATGTTGCATGGTTACCCCCTAGAGGGTGATTTCCTACTGTCTGTTTTTCTCTTTTTGTCTATCTCTCTTTGGTAAACAAACTTAAAAAACAGAGCATTCTCTTACATAACCACAACACAGCAATCAAAAGCAGAAAAATGAACATTATCTATTGCCATGATCTAACCCGTATTCAGATTCAGATTCCATCAAGTGACCCAATAATGTTTTGGTAACTAGATTCCCGCCCCTGCCCCCCCCCAACCCCTGGTATTTACGATCCTATTCAAGATCATACAGTACATTGAATTGTCATGGTTCCTTTTCTCGTTTCCATTTGTAGTTTCCTTCACTTGAGGTGTCTGAACTTTTCTCATGATTAGACTCCAGTTCAGTGTTTTAATAGAAATACCACCGAAATTGTGAGGTAACTTTCCGCATTGCCACTTTTATTGTTAATAAAAAGAGAAATGAAAAATTTTTCTAAATCATTAATTATATGTTACCCATAAAACAGGTTACTAGAGGCAAATCCTAGCATTTTACTTTGAAAAGATTAACCCTGACAAGAGAACGCATCATTGCAAGTGCTAAATTGAGCTTCCTAAAGGATCAGCAACAAAGCAGGGTGTTTAGGGTCCTTAGTTCCGTAGGGGAGACAAATCCTTTCACCACAGGAAAAGATCGGATGGATTTAATTTCCAGAAGCTTCTTTATGAACCACCATAAAGGTTGGATCTTCTTTGGCCCAGAGACCAATACTGAGAAATACTAACATTTTTTTCTAGCTTTTTTTAAAAAAATAATTATTTATTTAACTTAATTGATTACTCTTACTTTTTATTTTGACCAGAGAGAGAGAATGAAAAAGCAAGCCACCAGGTCTAGTACTCACACCACAGTCAGTCATGTGTGAGTACATTGCCTTAACCACCACACCCTCTGCCAGCCCTGGAATACTAACATTTTAAATGTAGTTTGGGGGTCAGAAAAATTGAATCAGAACAATGCTTTCTCATACATCTCAAGTTCAAGGTCATCTCATCAGGTTCAGGCCTGTGAGCCTGCCCAATCTCTCCTCATCAGCCTTTCCAGACTAAGCCAATCAGAGACCAGGGGCTGGGCCAGGATACCCACAAGCAAATCTCTAGAGGAAACGCAACTACAGCTCTGCTCTTCCCAGGGATGGTTTCAGAACCAACAAAGTCACAGCTTGGTGCTCAAACCTGTAGAAGGGCTCCCAGACTGGCAGTTACAGAATTCATCAAGGAGTTATACGCTGAGAAAATGTGATCTGGATGCCAGGGAGAATAAATAAAGAGAAACCTCAGGACCTTGTATATTTCAGATTCCTTTGAGATTGGAATCTCACGGTAACACTGGTACTTTCTGCAGACACTTCTGGAACATGAAGCTAGTTGATAGGTTTATGTAGGTTCTTCTGCATTATTCCAAAGCAAATTTTGTATGATATGTTTGAACTGATACAGGATAGGCAGATTTTTTTTGGGGGGGGGGGTAGGGTTTTTGTTTTTGTTTTTTTTTTGGCTATAGGGCACATGTGCTCACTGGAAACAGAGAGACAGAGAGAGAAAGTGAGAAACTACCACCACCACCACCCTCCCCACCAGGGGAGATGGCCACACTACAGTCCCCTCTCCTGAATTCTCCTCCTGGTATCCTAGACATGCACATACACACGTCCAGTGTGAGTTTCAAGCTGCCAGGTCCAGGACTTGAACCAGAGTTGACCATGTGTGAGTCCAGTGCCTTAACCACTATGCCACTTGCTGGTCTCCTAGGTTAGGCAGATCTTTCAAAAAAAAATTCTTTCAATCTTCAAAACTACTGTTGACTTTTCTCCCTGTGTCTCTATTTGCTCCATTTATAATGCATATTTGCTCAACAGGAGAAGCACAGAGTCATCCTTGCACATCCACATGTGTGACACCTACTCTCACCTCACCTTTTGAGTGATAAATTTTATAAAATCCTAAATGAATAAATATTCTCTTTTCCACTGCTCTTACCACTCTGATGCTTGAAGAGCTCTTGTTTGTGTTTACAGTTTGAGCATCACCAAACAGGAATAGGCAAAGGGGCTTTGCCTAATTCTAATCTTCTCAACATCTTTGAGATGAGAACCGAGAAGGGAAGGGAAATCACCAGAATAAACCTCAGAAATAGCAAAGCCACCTGGCTTCGGATGATGCAGAAAGGCTGCACCCAGGGCAATGAAAAGGAATCGGGCCTCCCTCCTTTGCAAAACTTTACAACAGACTGCCTTGCGTAGGTGTGTGTTAGATCCTCACTGAAAAATTTGCGAGAGTATTACAGGAAGTAATATCTCTAAGGAAGAGGATAGGAGAAGCACAGGTCAAGAGACGAGGAAGGAGAGAACTATAACAGAAAAACCCTAGAGAAATTGTACAAGTAAGCTATTGCTTCCTTACAAGCCACTCCAAATGAAATGACTCAGAATAGTTATTTGGGGGCCCGGAGGTGGCAGAGTGGTTCCGTCACATGGACTCCCACATGGTGCAAGTCCCAGACCCAGCAGCTTGAACTCACGCAGGGTACTTGTGCATGCGTGCCCGAGATCCCAAGAGGAGAGTGAAACAGGGATTGCAGCATGTGCATCCCCCTGGAGTGGTGGTGGAGGTGTGTGTGTGTGGGGGTGAATTCTCACTTTCTCTCTCTCCATCTGTCTGTCTCTCTAGCAAGGGCATGTGTCCTACAACAAAAAAAATCTCTCTCAAAAAAAAAAAAAGAAAAAAGTTAGGCTGGCAGGGGGTGTGATGGTTAAGGATGCTGGGCTGCCACATGGTTGACTGTGGTTTGAATCCTGGACCTGGTAGCTTTCTTTCTCACTTTCTCTCTCTTTCTCGCTCTCTCTCTCTCTCCCCCACCTCTCTCCCTCTCTTCCTCTCTCCCCCTCTCTCTCTCTCCTTCTTCATCAAATGAAAATAAATAACGTTAAATAAAATAATTATTTTTTAAAAAATAGTAATTTAGTGTTTATCCCCAGTTACAAGCTGGCTGGATGGTTCTACAGGTCTCAGTGGCTCAGTGGGCTCATGCATGCATCTGTGGTCAGCTGCAGGCCATGTGGGTAGCTTGGCTGACCTCAGATGGGCTCTCTTAATACGTAGAGCCTTAGCCAGAAGCCAGGGCTGATCTGGCTCTGCTCCAGGGGTCTCATCCTGCAACAGGGTCGGCCAGTGTCTCATGACAAAGACAGAGGGGCAGTAGGAAGAGCAGAAGCGTGCCAGGCCCTTGGGCGTCTAGGCTCCGACTGCCACACCATCATTTCTGTTGCCTTTTATTAAGCCATGCGAGTCACAGTAAAGCTCAGAATGAAGAGAAGAGCTGCAGGCTCGGGTTGCAAAGGGCACAGAGTCAGAGACAGAACGAGGGCTCTTCTGGCAATGTTCAGGAAAGAGCTTATAGTCTTATTTGGGTAAATACTATGGCTGTCCATGAAGGGCAATGGTAGAGAGAGAGACTGGCCTTGTCATTAAAGGCACAATTAGGCTTAATGCATTTTCAACTGGTTGCAATGGGAGAATCTGAGCACAGAAGTGATCAGATTGGGAACATTAACCTGAAAACATAGTGGAGAATTAATTGCAGGAGGAAGGGGCAATGGGTGGGGAAGGGACCGCAGCCCAGCTGTAAGACTCCCGGAGAGCAGAGGTGGGGAATCGTGTGGTCTAGAGTCCTCAGGTCAGTGATGAAGTTGAACAGAGGCAGGCAGGCTGGTGAGCCCTGTCAGAAATAAACCCAAAGGACTGGGTATCTAGAATTACCAGAAAGGGAAGCCTCCAGCCTTCTCTGAGGGTGTCCAGGTTTGAACATGGAAAGCTGTTCATACAGTGCAAGTACACAGCAAAACGTCTCAGGAAATGACTCAGAAGTTCTTTGATGGAGGGGCTTGTGTTTATTACTCAGGATAAACATGTTATGCTATATTATGTAAAAAAATCAAAAAGCAGACTCAGTCTCAGTGGCTTATCACAGAAGAAACATGTCTCCCCTCATGCCCCACGGTCACTGTGAGTCACAGGGGCTCTGTTCCACAAAGACCCTAAGAAATCGCCCTCAGTGGAGACTCTACCATCTTGTGCTGTATCTAGGGCAGCCGAATTGCTCTGGTTTGCCCAGGACTTTCCTTTCTTCACTTAATTTTTGTAAGAAGGATTTCTGCTATAGGGTATGTGTGCTCACTGGAGAGACAGAGAGACAGAAAGTGAAAAATCTCCTGGGGATGGCATCACCACAATCACTTCTCCATTCTCCTCGGGGTATTTTTGAGCATGAAGGCACGTGTGCCCAGCGTTGAGTGTCAAGCTGCTGGATCCAGGTCTCAACCCATGGTCAACTACATGGGAGTCTAGTGCCTAAACTACTAAGCCACCTACTGGCCCCAGACTTCCCTTTTTAAAAAATGTATGAACTTTTATTAATGATAAAGAGCATGTGCATGAGCATACAAGAGTGAAAAAGAGAGAGAAGCACCCTCTACAGAGTTTTGTCATGCTGTGTCTTCTTGCAGCCCTCCAGCTCGCAGGTCTGGGTATACACAGACACACTCAGTGCGTTTTCAGGCTGACTCAGGGATCCAGAGCCGAGGTCAGCTATGTGGCTTCCAGCACTGTAGTTCAGCTTGTTACAGACTGTGCTACCACAGTAGGCCCTCATTCTTTCTTTCTTTCTTTCTTTCTTTCTTTCTTTCTTTCTTTTATTTATTTATTTATTTATTTATTTATTTATTTATTTATTTATTTGCAAAGGTTTTCCCCTTAAGGGCACATGCACTCGCTGGAGAGAGACAGAGATAGTGAGTGGAAAAGAGATAAACCACCCCCTGGGAGGGATAGCCATGCCATCATTCTTTCACTTCTCTTTCTCATCTTGGGATTTTGGGCACACATGCATATGCGCCTGGTGTGAATTTCAAGCCACAGGTCCAGGGCTAGAACCATGATTGGTCACGTGGAAGTCCAGTGATGTAACTGCTATGCCATCTACTGGCCCCATGGCCACCAGTTTTCACACTGAAAGCTACATATCCCAGGAAGCTCCTCAGACTCAAATAAACCAAGAGAGATGATCACGCCACAGTTGACACAATTAGCACCTGGTCCCTGTGGCAGGAAAAGACATGACTGGAAGTTCTTGTTTGTTTTCTTCCTCCTTTTCCCAGAAGTTATGCATGCTATCTCCTGTTATTCATCATTGGTCAGAATTTGTCACATGGTCCCATCTATCTCTAAGAGATTTAGAAAACAAGAGAGAGCGGTGGAAATGTTTGCTGAACACTAATGCCCATGGTTTGGTGTCTTTCAGGGAACATATCTAACTGAGCATTAAAAAAATCAACAATTCTTAAAAACGACCTGTGAAATTAGAACCTTGACACAGTTACATTGCGAAAGCCGTAGGTTCAGAGCCATGGAGCAAATTCTAGTCTCTGGAGTTATTTGCAAATCTATTGCGAGCTTTAATTTTTATTTATCACATGTGAGCATAAATATTGGGTCGCTGGGAAAGTCATGATGCATTTGTGTGTAAAAAAAAAAAAAAAGGGAAAATACATCATGACTTTCCTGACAACTTAATACAACTCTTGTTATGTCATGCCACTTTCTCAAGTTTTAAAACCAACAAACAAAAAAACTGGAGTCCGGCAAGTGGCATGGTGGTTAACGGTGCTGGACTCCCACGTGGCTGACCACAGTTCAAGTCTCGGACCTGGTAGCTTGCTTTCTCACTTCCTCTCTCTCTCTCTCTGTCTTTCTCTGATCGAACTGGAAAATAATAATGAAAATAATAACAAAGTTAAATAAAATAATTCTTAAAAAAAAAAAGCATACATGATACCTTCAAAGTGTTTTTCCCTCAGGGAGCCGTGGTCTTAGATCTAGATGTACCATGAATGCACCAAAGGCTGGGCTGGCCCACTTACTCGTGGCCAAGGGCTCTAGCTAGGAGCAAGTTTGAACACAGGCACACAGAGTCCTACATCCCCCAAATAGCTTCCATAATAAACCTGATACAGTGAAGAGAGAGGGTCCAAAAGAAACTTCATTTCTCCCAAGAGCCATATCTTCTTCAGGAGATAGGCAAGAACATGGGATAAATTCTCATTCCACTTTTAAGCAATTGAAATATGGGGGATGGGGTGCTGACAAGTGGGGTGGTGGTTAAGAGCCCTGGATTCCCACATGGCTGACCATGGTTTGAGGCCTAGACCTGAAGGCTTACTTTCTTACTTTCTCTCTCTCTCTCTCTCTTCCTTTCTCTGAAAATATTAAAATAATCAATAAAGTTAAATAAAAAATAATTATTAAAAATATTAAATATTGGGATCTTTGGTGGATTTATGTTATTGATCAGATCACTCTTGAAGTTTCACTAAATCTAAGCTAATATAGAACACCCCAAGGAAGCATGATTTTATTTGTGTATAAGCCACATAAACCAAAACGTGGCACCATCTTTCAAAAGAAATACAGTTTGATTTGATTAAGTCAATTACACTGAGAAAAAATTGATATAGTCAATCAAAACACATCCTAGTTAATCTCCATATATATAAGGAGACTTCAGAAAGTTTATAAAAAAATAAAAATATGAATTTATTTTGGTGCAAAAATATTTGAAATCCATTCATTGATTTTTTTTTCTCCCCCATTCATATTTTTCACGAACTTTTTGAAGACACCATCTGTATTTCTACAAATGTCATTAGTGTCATTGATGAGTTAAAGTCATCTATCTCTAGTCATCTGTCTCTATCTCTCAGAGGCTAAAGAGGGCAGGCATGATGTACCAGAGTCGCACCTCCAGCAGAGAAGGGAGGGACTTAGAGAGTTCAGCAGTAGGCGACAAATGACGTAGGAAAGATCAGAAGGAGTGTTCCTTTAGGATTAGAGTCGTGAAAACCTTACAGTAGTTTTCAGAAGCTACAGGAAGAGGGACACAAAAGTGTGTCTGTGTATGTGTAAATATATGTATGTGTGTATACATACATGTGTGTATATGTAGGTAGAAAAGAACTTGCACAGAGGCATACAGATATATATACATATATATACACATATATGTATGCATATATATTTGCACACACATAAAATAATATGTGTGTGTATGTGTGTGTGTGTGTGTGTGTATATATGTTCATGATGCATCACATGTACACAGTAGAGAAAGAGAAGCTCTCTCCACAGTACACAGTCACACTGAGATACCCTTCCTCCATCCTGCCAGGATTCTGGGCATGCAGACATGTCTTGTGTGTTTTCGGGCAGACCAAGCCAAGGAGTCCAGCTGTGGTCAGCTTGTGGCTTCCAGTTCCACAGTTAGTGACTATGCATAAAGACTGGGTAGAGGGGACCAGCAGTTGGCTTAATGGCTATGTTGCTGGACTCTCATGTAGTTGACTGCAGTTCGAGTCCCAGACCTGGTGGCTTAAACTCATGCCGGGCGCATGTGCGTGTGTGCCCAAGATCCTGCAAGGAGAGAGGAGGAGAAAGGATTATGGCATGGCCATCCCCCCTGGGGGGTGATTTCTTGCTTTCTCTCTTTCTGTTTCTCTGTCTCTCTCTGTCTTTCTGGTCAGTGCATGTGCCCTATGGCAAAAACCTCTCCAAAAAAAGGAAACTTTAATAAGAATTGCCTAAGTCTAACAACTTAGAGTCTCATAAATTACTAAATGAGACAGAGCAAGAGTTGTAATTCCTGAATGAAGTTGTGCTTCACAATTCTTTATTTTTTTTAGAATTATTTTAACTGTATTTTAACTATTATTATTTTCCAGTTTGATCAGAGAGAGGCAAAGAGAGAGAGTGAGAGGTAAAGTGAGAAAGAAAGCCACCAGGCCCAGGACTTGAACCATGGTCAGTCATGCGGGAGTCCAGCACCTTTAACACCCACACCACCTGCCAGCCCCCGTGCTTCACAATTCTAATCCATTCACCTTTCTATGACATTATTCCAAATTATCAGTGGTCACTTCACTTCCTGGACCCATCCTAAACTTCGTGGCTCCTGAAGATAGAATGAAAGTATCTTTTGTTTCCTAACTGTGATTTACCCATTGACATCAACCTGAACTTCATATATTATACTACACAAGTTCTAAATCCTACTGTATGAGTGACAAATATAGTGAAGTCATTTCTCATAATTACGTGGATCGATGATAGGTAGGCAGATAAGTAAATTTGCTAAGACAGTTCAAGAAGAAACCAATGTTGCCTACTCTTTGACCACTATCTCACTCTACCCACAAACCAATCAAAACATGCAGCATATCGAAACCTTGCTACGCTCTGTCCTGGCTCCTTGACTTTCCATCTGTGTTACCTCTGCCTGTAGTATTTTAAAATCGTGTTTACTCGTGGTTTTCTGCAGGCCTGGCATCGCCCTCTGATGGTATATCCCCACTAGCCCTTCTGGGAACATCTGCTTTATAGATTGGACAGACTTCTGCCCTCTCGCCTTGAATGTGCGCTTAGTATAAGACTATATAAATAAATTCTATTGACTAATCGAATATGTGAGAACATGAGGTCAGCAGATTCAACATCAAGGCTGAATCCATAGCACATTTCCTGATGGGAGACTGTTTGGCTTGGAAGAGCGAATACAGTCATAGGAATTGAAAGACCTGGGTTTAACCTCTGCCGTTTACTGGTTTTATGTCCTTAGGCAAGTAACTTAATCCTTCTGAGCCCTTTTTTCTTTATCTATACATTGATGGTTAATAATAACTAGCTCATAAGACTGCTATGAAATTGAATAAGCTAATGTATCTAAAGTGTTAAAAGAAAATACTGACTACTTTCTGGTTATATAGCAACTGAGCATCTCTGTTCTCTTAATTACCTGACTGTATCTTTTCATTGAATGTAAGATATAGAAGACCAGGAGGGGAGGAGGGGCTCTCTAATGCAAGGTACACAAAATATTTCCCAATAAGTTGCAGCTTCTTGTTTGTTGAGACCTTCACCACTGGCTGACAACAGAAAATTACATTTCATTCTTTGTTCCAATCGCCTATTCTTGCATAACAAGTGATCCTGATATTTACGGACTTAAAACAACATCATTGACATTGTTCACAAATCTGTGCTTTGGGGCAGGATGATCCAGAACAGTGCTACCCTGTTCTCAGCATCAGTTGGCGTGACCCAAAAGCTTGGGCCTTGTGTGTTGGAAGGTTTGTTTACTCCCATGTCTGAATGTTGTTGCCATCTGTGGCTAGGACCTCACAGGGCCTTTCCATATGGTCTATTCTTTCTTTTTTCTTGTTTTCTCTCTCTTTTTTTTTTTTTTTCTTTTTTGGAGAGATTTTTGCTATAGGGTTTAGGTGCTCACTGAAGAGACAGAAAGCAGTGGATGGGCAGGCTGCAGTTCCTTCTCCTCCATTCTCCTCTTGGGACTTTGGGCATGCATACACTCACATCCAGCGTGAGTTTCAAGCTGCCATGTCTAGGGCTTGAACTGTGGTCGGTCACGTGGGAGTCCAGTGATATAACCATTACTGCTGGTGTTTCCATATGGCTGTTGTCCCCAGCAGGAGCTGGGTTCCAAGGGTGAGTGTTCTGAGCGATGCAGGGAGACAGTGGACCATCTTCATCTTTCAGGTGATACTGCCTCTCCCACCACAGTGAGTTTCACCAGGATTCAAGGGTAGGCGACCTAGACCCCACCCCTCATTTGGTGACTCTGAAGAAGAGCATGTGGGAGAGGCTATATTGGTGCAACCATCTTTGGAAAATACCATTCGCCTCATTCTCCAATAAGAATGGACTCTGAGAGGAAGCCTTACCTCTGCATTTCCTTTTATTTTATTTTATTTTATTTTATTTTTTTACAGTCTAGTGTTTATTTTATGTTATGGCAGGTACACTTGAATTTCAAAAATTTTAAACATATAAAAAGTGGTTAGGGACTAACATTTGTATCAACAGTTGATAAATGTCTAAGATTTCCTTTTGAACTCACCATATGCTTTGTGCAGCAACCATGTTGGTCTGATTGCATCATATATACCTTGGGTTATTTTATTCCCAGTGTAGGAGGGAGATCTAAAACCTGTAAGATATTTCTTCAATCTGTCTATTTTTATGTATTTGGTTATACATATAGTATGTTTTCTTTTAGTGTGTCCGTGTGTGCACTAGAGGGTGCACACACTTGATAAAAGAGAGGAGAAGAAAGCACTCCCCTATGGGGAATGGTCACACCCACCACAACCTCTTCTCATCCATCTCTTCCTCCTTTTGGGATTCAGGCATGCACACACATGCACCTGGTGGCACGTTTTCTTTTCTTTTTGGAGAAGTTTTTGCTATAGGGCACGTGAGCTAGCCAGAAAGAGAGAGAGAGACAGAAAGTGAGAAATCACCCCCGAGGGGGGATGGCCACATCGCAATCCCTTCTCCTCCACTCTCGTCCTGGGGTTTTAGGCATACACATACATGCATCTAGGTGATTCTTAAACCACCAGGTCTGGGACTCAAACCATGGTGAGTCATGTGGGTATCCAGCACCCTAACCACTATACCATTTGCTAGATCCCAAAAAAGCTGACTTTTAAAAAACTCTTTCTATGACACAGTGATTCACTTTGTTTAACCAATCTCCTGTTGATACAGTTCCTCCATTGTTTTCAGTTTTTTACTGCTATAAAAATAGAAGACAATGCACTTCCTTTTTTATGTAAGTTTCTTTCTTTCTTTCTTTCTTGAGAAAGCAGCTTAACCTCTCTGAGCTAGCTTTATCATCAGTGAGAGGTTAAACTGCTTTCTCAAGAATCTCACAGCCAATAAGGAGCCACTCTGGGATTGAACCTAACTAACTACAGTTTTACCTTCACCCCCTTTTCACTACATAACATATTTCCGCTAAAATATACATAAAATATTAAGCAGAAGAAAATTAGAATAGCATATCAACACACAGAACAATGAGTCTTTCATGGCAATTTCTTTTTACCCTCCTAAACTTACCTAGCTAATGGCTTTTCTTTTTCTTTTGTTTTGTTTCATTTGCTTGCTTGTTTGTCTTTTAGTTTTTGACATAAGGCACGTACACTTGCCGGAGAGACAGAAATAGACTAAGAGACAGTGAGAGGGAAAGTGAGAAATCACTCCCAGGGAGGATGGCCACACTGCAATCCCTTTTTCTCCATTCTCCTCCGGAGTTTTTAGGCCTGCACATAGACACACCCAACATGATTTTCAAGCTGCCTGATCCGGGACTCAAACCACAGTCAGCCATGAGGGAGTCAGGCACCTTAACCACCATACTACCATCCTTTTTAAAATTTATTATCATTGGTAGAGTCTTCATGTCCACTCTCTTTGATTATTTAGCTTCCTAGGTTGGAACTTCAAAAAGTTCATAAAAAAAATGGGATTTAAAGTATGAGATTATTTTGGTGCAAAAAAAAATTGAAATCCTCCCATGGTTTCACAACACACATTTTCCTTGAACTTTTTAGTGATTCCTTGTAGCAGATGTGCCTGTCTGACCTTGGCCTTGACCTTGGCCGTTTCACTGGCTTTCTCTTCTCTGGACCCTTGCATCTCCTTTTTCTTCATTTCCATCACTGATCCTCTTCCTCTCCTTGCCCTCAGCAGGGGGACTTCTGAAGCTGCAGCCCTCTCTCTGCCTCCCCTTCCTTTAACTCCCACCCCAAGAGAGCTCATTCATTCTCACTGCTTTAAACATCACTTCTATGGTAATGATTCCTAAATTTGCATTTCCAGCCCCATCTTCAATCAAGGCAAACCCTCATTAATCATTGAGCTCCTGTTCCGTCGCCTATTGCCTGCTGGACATGTT
>NW_006203464.1:1005762-1006989 GCF_000334495.1 Tupaia belangeri chinensis | reverse complement strand
GCAGGAATATTTTACTGTGCCTGCACCCTGAAAACTGCACAAACCATCTAATCACCAAAATGGAAACTTCTGAACTCCTTTTCGTGGTCAATGACACCATCCTTGCGTTCTTAATGTGACTCCTGCTAGCTGTCCCCCTCTTAATTCTGGAAATACAATGTAAACTGGATGCTTCTTTTGTCGATTTCATTTGCATTATTATGCAAAGTTAAACAAAAAATGTTCAATGCAGGCTTAGAAGTGTTCCTAGAATCTGCGACCAGCAGATGTTGTAATGGTTAAGTCACTGGACTCTCATGTAGTCAACTGTAGCTTGATTCCCTGATCCAGTTTCTTAACACTCATGCCAGGCACATGTGCGTGTGTGCTCAAAATCTCCAGAGCAAAATGGAGAAGGGATTGTGGTGTGGCCATCTCCCTTGGGGAGTCATTTCTCACTTTCTGTCTCTCTGACTCTTTTTGTCTCTTCAGCAAATGCACACTCCCTATGGCAAAACTCTCCCTCTTAAAAAAAAAAAAATGTGTTTTTAGAATCTTTGGCTAAATTCAGAGGATACACAAGGTTTAGCTTTAGAGGTTGATAATAATAATAGGTAATATTTATTGGTCACTTTCTGTGAATGAGCCACTTTTCATAGCACTTTGCACATGTGAAATCATCTAGTCTCCACAGCTCTACAAGACAAGCTAATACTGGGCGTCTAATGCCAGAGCACAGCAGAGTGACTTGATTTCTCCACGGGTGGCTCTGCTCTGCTCACATCTTTATTTTTTTGGAGAGGTTTTTGCTATAGGGCGTGTGCACTCGCCAGAAAGACAGAGAGAGACACAGAGACAGAAAGCAAGAAATCACCCCCCGGGGGGGATGGCCATGCCACAATCCCTTCTCCTCCATTCTCCTCTCAGGATCTTGGGCACGCATACACACGTGTCTGGCGTGAGTTTAAGTCATCAGATCCGGGACTTGAAGCACAGTCTACTACATTGGAGTCCAGCAATGTAGTCATCATGCCAACTGTTTGTCCCTCTGCTCACATCTTAATTCCCCCATTCAATTGGCACACAAAACAAGCACTCCTGGTCTGTAACCAATATAGCTCTCTTTCTCATACACACTTCAGTTCTCTTTTTTCTTTTCTTCTTCTTTTTCTTTTCTTTTTCTTTCTTTCTTTCTTTCTTTTTCTTTTTTTTTTTTTTTTGAGGGGTTTTTGCTACAGGGGGCATTGC
>NW_006203464.1:985485-1005653 GCF_000334495.1 Tupaia belangeri chinensis | reverse complement strand
CACACACACACACACACACACACACACACACACGTGCCCGGCGTGAGTTTAACCAACCAGGTCCGATATTCGAACCAGAGTTGACTACATGGGAGTCCAGTGACATAGTCATTACGCCATCTGCTGGTCCCACACACCTCAGTTTTCTCTTCTGGTCTTTACCAACATGAGTTTCCAAATCTCCAGGGATCATCCCTTTTATAAACAGTTGTCATTAGGTCTCTTGCTCTCTGCCCTTGTTAACTGTCACCAACCTGATATTGGCCCTTGTCCTCTCACCCAGCCACACAGTCCTCCTAACGGGGCCTGAAGCTTCTGTTGTCCCTTGGCCATTCCATCTGTGTGCCGCTTATCAGACACGCCCTCCATCCAGAACTCATGTACCTGATAGTCCACTTCTAGAGGGACATGGAGAATAGACACTGTTCCTTAGCTTGCTTCCAAATCTGCCTCAAACTGTCATAGTGCTAGTTACAAACTTTTTCTATCTACTTTTTTTTGGAAAGAGAGATTTTTGTTATAGGGCATATTATACTTGTCAGAGACACAGAGAGAGACAGAGAGACAGAAAGTGAGAAATCACACTGGAGGGGGGATGGCTATGCTGCAATGCCTTCTCCTCCATTCTTTTCTTGGTATTTTGGGTATCCACACACGTGTGCTTAGCATGAGTTTCAAGCTGCTGGGTCCAGGACTTGAATTGTGGTTGACTGTGTGGGAGTTCATGCCAGGCACATGGGCATTCATGCCTAAAATCCTTTAAGGAGAATGGAGAAGGGATTGAAGCATGGCCAACCCCCCTGGTGGTTAATTTCTCACTTTCTGTCTCTCTGTCTCTCTTTGTCTTTCTGGCAAGTACATGTACCCTATAGCAAAAACCTCTTTAGTAAAAAAATCACACACACACACACAAAAGGTAAACACACTGGGCATGTATGCGGTGTGTCCAAAATCATGAGAGGAGAATGGAGGAGAAAGGACTGTGCTGTGACCATCCCCTCAGGGGGTGATTTCTCACTTTCTGTCTCTCTGTCTCTCTTTGTCTTTCTGGCAAGTACATGTACCCTATAGCAAAAACCTCTTTAGTAAAAAAATCACACACACACACACACACACAAAAGGTAAACACACTGGGCATGTATGCGGTGTGTCCAAAATCATGAGAGCTTGGACGAGAAGGAATTGTGGTGTGGCCACCCCACCCCAAGGGTGCTTCTTCATGTTCCCTCTCTTTCTTTCTCTGTTTCTCTCTGGCAAGTACACATGCCCTGTAGCAAACTAAGTAGGAACTGGTGAAATCTGAATCAATTCTCCAGTTTAACTAGCTGACCAATGCCAGTTTTCCAGTATGGTAAGAGAGCTCCCTGCAAGATGTTATTGAGATAGGCTAGGTAAAGGGCACATGGGAACGCATTGTACCACTGCAGCAACTTATTGGAAGGCTTATTTGTATTAAAATAAAAGTTAAAAATATCCTACAGTATTTTTATAGAAGGATACAGCCCAAGCTATTATCATTGGGATGAACCGCAAGAAAAGGAAGAGAAAGCTCTTTTCATTCACCCTATTTAGGTCTGCATTGATGGCTTTTTTCCCACTGGATTTATATATTCATGTATATGTTATGTGTGAGTAAAATAAAAATTTTAAAAAGAATCTAAGGTAGTTTTCAGTATAATATATCAGTTGCTCTCAAATTCCTAATTACTCATCATCTTGTTACAATTCAGCTTTATTTCATATTGGGATGTTGGAAAAGTCATGACATATTTTCTCTTGGCAAAAAGGTGTCATGACTTTCCGACAACCCAGTATTTACCTACAAAGATGATCCCTTTGCTTGGGTCAGGTAGACGGCTTTAAACTTCCCGTGAACATGTCTCCCACCCTGCCTTTGGTTCTCGTTTATGCAACCTTGGGGATTTGGCTGTGCTTCTCGGCAGGTGGGGTTCAGCACCTTAACCACCTTCTAAGGATATGTCCTCCTGGCTCTCATACCTGTCACAGCTCAACTCCTGAATTCTTTTTTTTTTTTCTTTTTTTGGAGAGGTTTTTGCTATAGGGCGCCTGCGCTGGCCAGACAGACAGAGAGAGACAGAGAGAGAGAAAGCAGGAAATCACCCCCCAGGGGGAATGGCCACGCCACAATCCCCTCTCCTCCATTCTCCTCTCGGGATCTTGGGCACACACGCACACATGCCCGGCGTGAGTTTAAGCCACCGGGTCTGGGACTTGAACTGCGGTGGACCACGTGGGAGTCCAGCGACATAGCCATTATGCTAATTGCTGGTCCATCAACTCCTGAATTCTAATGGTTTCTCAGACTGGGAATGCAGAGTTTTTGCTGGTGTCTCAAACTTGGTCTATTAAAAAAATAAATAAATAAAATACCTCTTTCTGAGGCCTGAAGGTGGTATGGCAGTTAAGGTGCTGAACTCCCACAGGTTGACCACAGTTTGAAGCCTGAACCTCGTGGTTTGAAATTCAGGCCTGGTGCATGTGCATGCATGTCCAACATCCTGAGAGGAGAATGGAGAAGAGGGTGTTGAGGCATGGCCATCCCTCCCAGGGGATGATTTCTCACTTTCCCTCTGTCTATTTCTCTTCAGTGAGTGTATGTACCCTGTGGAAAAAAATAAAAATAAAAAAAGAACCAAAAAAAGAGAACCCTTTCTCCCTCCCAGGCTACCTCCTCCTTTGGTGCTACACACGTCTGCCAATGACACCGTCGTCTTCAGAATCACACAGACTCAAACAATTCATCTTTGACTCTTTTCTTCCCACCCTGTCATCCTCACTTTCTCTTTATGCTTGCTTGACACTTGATCATGCCATTGCATCTGACCTTGACATATTTTTCCACGTCTCTCATTACTCAACACCACTCTTTCTACACTTTCATGAAAATAAAATTCTCGCCATTTTTCTAACGGGTCTCTCTTCACTTCAGTGCCTTACAACAGAAGGTAATAACATTCTGGAGGGTAAGTGGTCATATCCTCTTATCTTTCCATCACGTCCCTGGTATTATGCCATGCTCCATAGACACTCGGGAACTATTTGTTGAAATGAATTGATTGTCATGATCAGATCATAGTGGTTTGGAAATAGATTCTTCTTTTTTATTTTTATATCAACAACAAAAATATCTAAACACATAGTAGGAGCTCAATAAATATTCATTGGTTCATTAAAATTGGTTAGCCTGGTTTTGTCCTCCAGGGAAACTGAAGTACAAAAAAATAAACTGCTATCTTAGGCTAGCTTCTCCTCTTAGAAATGAGTAGAGATAAATGATTCCATTGAATTATGTAAGATGAGTATCTGGCCTGGTATTCACAGAGAAGAGTAAATTAGATTTTTAAAATAGTTTCAGGGTTAATAATGTAAGATGTTATTAGGAACACAAGTAAGGAATCATCTTTAATGTAGTCTCCGACCTTTATCTTGATATGCTAGAATAAGAGACTTTTCCATCAGAATGGGACGAATTGTTCATTTTCATCATGGATTTGGAAACAAAGGGCAGAAACTCAAATTGAGAACATTCAGATTTGACTAAGGACCACATTGAAAGAACACACCACTATTTTTCAGGCCTTGTCCAAGACCCTCAAAAACTGTATTGACCTTGGGGAGATGGTAGGAATGAGAAACTCTTTTCACATAAATTCTAAATCATAATTATCAATAACTGAGGAGGAAGTAAAGAAAACCCCGAAACTGTCTATGTCAGTCTAATGAGATTAGGGAAAAATATGATATTCTTTTAAAGTTTGCTTCAATACAACAGGGTCTCTTTAACACACTTCCTCATTGGATTTAATTGAGGTTAAATAGAATTAACCAATCTTAACCCAGATGTATTAAATAGTATGTAGATTTTTTTTTGTTTTGGAGAGGTTTTCGCTATAGGGCGCATGCGCTCCCCAGACACACAGAGAGACAGAAAGTGAGAAATCACCCCCCGGGTGGATGGCCACGCTGCAATCCCTTCTCCTCCATTCTCCTCTCGGGATCTTGGGCACGCACACACACGTGCTTGGCGTGAGTTTTAAGCCACTGGGTACGGGATGCGAACCACAGTCGACTATGTGGGAGTCCAGTGACATAGCCATTACGCTAACTGCTGGTCCTAGTATGTAGATTTTTATAAAATCAATAGAGAGTAAATAGTAGTTATTGTGGAACTAGTAAATCATCTTTCAGGTTTGTTGGCACTGGCTGTAATTTAACAAGGAGCTAGGTGTAACCAACACTAAGATTTTCTACTGAGAGCTTTATTGAAAAAAATAAACAATTCAAAGATTTATTCAATATGCTTGGGACTTAACAAATATTGTCTCAACTCAGGAAAATAAGTATGAAATAAACAGAGTCCTAATTGCTTGCTTTGAGATAAGTGTTCAAATTACCAATTTAAAAATATATTTAATAAATAGATTATTAAGTCAAGTGCAGCGCTCACTAAAGATTGTATCAATTTAAGGAATTTATCTCAGCGATGATTTATTCAATCTAATGCCCCATTGATTACATGTTCTTCAGATTTCAAAAGTCCACTTCAGATTTAATAGGTGTCAGGTTAATTTAGGAAAGCATTCAGAACACAATTAGCCAATGAGCGAGAAAATGATTTGTACATTGTATGCTGATTGGGTGTCATGAGTGGGAGGGTGTGGGGGACATAGTGTACTTCAAATGCTATTTAAAAGCATTTCAAAGGGAAAATGCCATCATTCTGTAAGATTTTCAGGTGCCTCTAATGGGACAGGTAAAAGCAAATCTCATAACCTGGGAAGGGCTGGTGGATGGGAGAAGTTCTCTGGAGTGGATCTAGGATGGGACTTTGGGTCCAATCTGCCCTACTGGCTAAAGGGCTTTGTCTGGAAGTCGTGAAAATTAGAGTCGTAACTGCATCTCAGGGGTTCCAGGGATGTGTTTTACTCTTCCATGTAACATGTCCCCAAGGTATCTATTAATATTGGGTTGTCTTTCCTGACAACTCAGTAGGTAGGACCACTGCTCTATAGCTTGGAGTTCATTATGCCTCGGTTAAATTCCACAATGACATAATTTCTTTATTCAGAAAATGATTCTTCCTTGATTTCAACACTTTTGGTATGATTTGTTAGATTCAGGGCAGAGTCATAAAATAGATTCTGTTTTGAACCAATACCTTGGTTATTACAGCCAAACTGAGACTCTCAAGTATTTATGAACAGAAGATAGGATGGCATATTTTTATATAACTATGAAGTCAGAAATCCTTGGATACTATCCCAGGTAATTAGCAAACTCAGGCATAAGGTTTTCATTTCCCTTTTGTTTTTTTTAAGGTTTCGTTTTGTTTGTTTGTTTGTTTGAAGGATTATTTTATTTAATTTTATTCATTGTCATCATTTTATTATTTTATTTGTTTATTTTTTTTGAAGTTGACCAGAGAGAGACAATGAGAGAGAAAGAAAGTGAGAAAGCAAGCTGCCAGATCCAGGACTCGAACTTCGTTGAGCCATGTGGGAGTCCAGCTACCTTAACCACCACACACCACCTGTCGGCCCTGTCTGTTTGTTTGTTTTGCGATAGGGCATATACACTTGCCAGAGAGATAGAGAGAGACAGTGAGAGGGAAAGTGAGAAATCACCCCTCAGGAAAGATGTTCATGTTGCAGTCCCTTCTCCTCTTTTCTCTTTCTGAGATTTGGGGCATTCTTGCATATGCACCTGGCATTATATTCTTTCTTCCTTGGTTTCTTTTTTTCTCCCCCCCCCCTTTTTTTTTAAAGAAACCTGATGCTTGATTGATTGATTGATTTGAAAGGTTTTTGCCTTCAGGTGTGTGCACTTACCAGAGAGAGACAGAGACAGAGACAGTGAGCGGGAAAGTAAGAAATCACCCTCCCAAGAAGGAATGGCCACGCTGCAATCTCTTCTCCTCCATTCTCCTCCCGGGATCTTGGGCAAACTGCTGAGTCTGGGACTCAAACTACAATTGGCCATGTGGGAGTCCAGAGCCTAACCCATCAGGTCACTTGCTGGCTCCTTGGCTCCCATTTCCCTTTTCACATGAAAAGAATAATATGCTTTGCTTCCATTTATTTAGCAGCTACTATATACTGCACATTATTGGTTTTTACTTATTACAAATATTCAGAGAGACATTCTAAATATCTGCATGTGACAGAGTAGTAAACTGAACTTTAGAAATTAACTAACTTTCCCCAACTCAAATCGCCAGTGAATAGCAGAAAAGAGGTTTGAATCAAAGTGATCTTGTTGGAAGATCTTTGTTTTTTGGTTTGGTTTTGATTTTCTGCTGTCCTATCCTGCTTCTGTGGACTATCAGCGCAGTCAAATTCGATTAAAACCCTGAATTGAGTGGCTATCTTTTTTTCCTGTCACAGTCCTAAGTAATAAAGATAGAGAGATAAAAAGACAGGCCTGTTTTCGAGTAAATCACTGTCTGGTTGGGGAGACAACTAAGTAAAGAGAAAATTAGCATGCTGCATGAAAAGTATTTTGATAGAGTAATTTACTGTGTTATAAGACACCCCAAAAGAGGCACTTAGTGGCACCATATGGGAAAACAAATCAAAAAAGGCATCGAAGAATATTAAGCATACTTGGGGTAGGACTAAATCAAAAGAAAAATGGGGTCATCAGCAGAAGAAACTTGGTGTGCAAAGGCTTGACGACGGGATCCATAATATTTTTTAACAAATTATTTATTTAATTTAATTAGTTGTTGTTATTATTATTATTATTTGGAGACGTTTTTATTATAGGGTGCATAAGCTCACCAGAAAGACAGAGACAGAGAGACAGAAAGTGAGAAATCACCCCCCAGGGGGGATAGCCATGCTGCAATCCCTTCTCCATTCTCCTCTCGGGATCTTGGGCACGCACGCACACGCGTCCAACATGAGTTTAAGCCACCAGGTCTGGAACTCAAATAGCAGTCGACTATATGCGAGTCCAGCGACATAGCCATTGTGGCAACTGCTGGTCCCAATTATTATTAATTTTTAATTATTTATAGTGCATGTGCAGTCATCATAGAAAGACAGAGAGAGGGAAAATGAGAAAATAAGCTTCCAGGTCTGGTACTCAAACTGTAATCTGCCATGTTGGAGCCCAGCACCCTAATCACCATGCTACTTGCTGGCCCCCATTCATAATATTGTAAGCATGCATGACGTCATCGGCATGTCTTAGGAAGTCCGTGGGACACCAGCAGTGTGAAGCTGTGCATCTTCCCTCCTTCAAAATAACTGGTGGGAGTTGGAGATCAACGTCATCTAATGCAAAGAAAGCAGAGGCTGCTCCAGCATTTACGTTTCAAGTCCGCAATGATCGTGTGACTCAGGGCAAGGCCGTGGACCATTCTGGAGCTCAGATTTCCCACTGAAGGTCATGTTTGTGTGTGCTGGGGGTGAGGGTAGCAGGGAGTTGTCTACCTCACATCGGACAAATATTTCGTAGTAACCATAAGAGAAAAGGCAATGCAAATGTCTTAAATCAAAGACAATTTTTTAAAAGAGGTTTTTGCCTTAAGGTGCATGTGCTCATCGGAAAGAGACTGAGACAGAGAGAGAGAAAGTGAGAAATCATCCCCCAGGGAGGTTGGCCATGCCACAATCCCTTCTCCTCCATTCTCCTCCCGGGATCTTGGACACACATACACACACACCCTCTGCATGATTTTGAAGCCACCAGGTCCAGGACTCAAACTGCAGTTGGCCATGTGGGAGTCCAGCAATGTAACTACCATCTGCTGGCCCAATCTTTCTAATTCCCAGAGAGAAAGAAGTATTTTCTTTTTATTCCAAGATGCATTAAGGTACTGCCTGGTCAAAGAGAAGAGCATTAAGTTGCTCTGAATTTAATAATCCGGAATTAAATTCTCCAGTAAGGGTTTGATGGATGCAATCGAGATTGGAGAGGCTGGGGCTGGCAGGTGGCATGGTAGTTAAGGGCACTGGACTCTCACATGGCCGACCGCAGTTCAAGTCCAGGACCTGGCAGCTTGCCTTCTTGCTTTCTCTCTTTCTCACTCTCTCACTGTCCCTCTCTAGTCAAATTTAAATGAATAAATAAATAAAATTCAGTAAAATAATTCTTAAAAAAAAAAAGAAAAATGAAAGAAATGGGAGAGGCTGAATTGTTAGAAAGGCAAAAGAAATCTATAAAAATCATAAATAATATCAATGAAGGCCAGAAAATATAGAGTCAGACCAGTGGATTTTGAAATACCCATGCATTTCAAAACCTCTCCAAAAAAAAAAAAAGAAATACCCATGTGCAAATTTAGTATGCATCGGGGACTTCACAAAGTTCATGGAAAAATGTAATTATAAATTATAAATTTATTTTGGTCCAAGAAAACTTTGAAATCATTCACAGTTTTTTTAATAATATAAAATGTTCATGGGTTTTGAAGACCCTTTGGTCTGCTATGTTTGAGTGATATCCATCCATACTTACACCCACGCCTACACTTTCTAAGTAGGAACTCTTTTTTTTTTTTTTTTTTGTGCTCTTCTGCTAAGATTGTTCAAAAATTGGGGTCAGAACAAGGCCAGTGTAATGCGCTAGATAGTCACAGACTGACTGTCCGTTACAATAGATCACATGTATAAGAAAAGTGTTCTAAAGAGAATATGGAAGGACAATACTTTAAATCATGAATCAAGTTGATGTGAATTTCATACCTCTTTTTTAAAAAATCATTTATTTTACTTACTTTTAAGTTGCTTATAGGGCATGCGTGCCCAGCAGAGAGAGAGAGAGAGACAGAGAGAGAGATACAGAGAGAAAGAGGGACAGTGAGAAAGCAAGTCACCAAATCCAGGACGTGAACTACAGTCAGCCATGTGAGAGTCCAGCGCCTTGACCACTGCACCACCTGCTAGTGCAGACTTTCATAGCTCTTAATAGTACTTTTTCAAGTCTTATTGACCGTTCTGTACTTGTTAAATGCTAGATTTTGTAATATTTTCCCCTTTGATGGCTTGTTTTAAGAACGTCGGAGTCTAAGTAGCATTTTACTTCAGTACTATTTTCCACTGGGAAGCAAAATGGGGTTTTTTTTTTGGGGGGGGAGGTTTTTTGCTGTAGGGCATGTGCACTGGCCAGAAAGACAGAGACAGAAAGTGAGAAATCAACCCCAGGAGGGATGGCCACACTGCAATCTCTTCTCCTCCATTCTCCTCTTGGGATCTTGGGCACGCACGCACATGCTCCTGGCGTGAGTTTAAGCCACCGAGTCCAGGACTCGAACCATGGTCACCTACATGGGAGTTCAGTGACATAGCCATTACGCTAACTGCTGGTCCCAGAATGTATTAGATTGAATGTGTCATTAGTCCATTCGGCCAAAAGTGTTTCACTATTCCCTGTTACATATTGAGAAAAGTTTTCCAAGGCTATTATACAACTCAGATTGTATGGAGTGTCACAAACTCATGAGAATATTGTCACCACACCAGCAAGTGTCCAAGATTCCCTTGAGAATATTTAATGAGCTTCCATGTTTGAATACTACCAGAAGAAAATAATACAATTACATATGTACGTGAAGCTGTGCAAAGGCATTTATAGATGTAATTGGACTCTTATCATTTGTCAGATGGTAAGGCAAGTATTATTATATCTACTTGATGGATAAAGAAACTGGGGCTTGGAACCAGCAGTTAGCATAATGGCTACATCTCTGGACTCCCACATAGTCACCATGGTTCGTGTTCTGGACCCGGTGGCTTAAAACTCACACCGGGCACGTGTGTGTGTGTGCCCAAGATCCCAAGAGGAGAAGGGAGGAGAAGAGATTTTGGAGTTGCCATCCCCCCTGGGGAGCGATTTCTCGCTGTCTCTCTGTCTCTCTAGCGAGCGCACATGCTCTTTAGCAAAAACCTCTCCAAAAAAAGAAAAAAAAGAAACTGGGGCTCAAAGATTTGATCATATAATCAGTGAAACCCAAGTATTAATAGCATGATAGGAATTTGACCTTGATCTTCTGGTTTAGAGTGTAAAGGACTTTTCATAGCCCAGAATGGCTTCTCTGGCTTCCACCTTATTTCTAGAATCTTCTATACATTGTGCTGTAAAAGCCACAAAGCTTATCTTCCACTGGAAAGTAACAATGCCCCAAGTCCTTGGTTTCAGCTGCTAACCTTTAGCAGGATAGAAAAAGGGACTTCAGAATTTAAGACAAAGAGACCTGGAGGGAAAGTAGACTCAATACAAATAAGCCTAGTTATCCCTAGCTAATACTCTTTTAAAATAAATCAGCTACAGGGATTTCTGGGGGGAAAAAAGGAGAAACCATCACTCAGAGGAGATAATAATCTTAATTGAAATCAGAAAACCTTCAAATCTCTTTGTGTATAAATGTGTGTGCTGTAATAGTGAACATTTAGAATCCCTTGGGGATTTTTAAAATTCTGGACAGTATTTTATCAATCCTGTTTTCTTTTCTTTTCTTTTTTTTTTTTTAATTAGACAGAGGTAGAGGGGAAGAAGTTGTGAGAAGTTGGATTCCCTAAACCATTCTTGCTTTTTGTAAGTTCTCTCCAGGGTGCTCACTGGGATGAGAACCAGGAACTCAGGAGAGTGCCAACGATTTGGTATTATTATTCTTATTTTTTAGAGAGATTTTTTGCTGTAGGGCAATACACTCGCCAGAGAGACAGAGATATAGAAAGTGAGAAATCATTTCCCAGGGGGGATGATCACGCAGCAATCCATTCTCCTCCAGGGATTTTGCCCAAGCTTATGATATGAAAATAGGCAGGATTGGGCCAGCAGGTGGCGTGGTGGTTAGGTGCTGGATCCACTTATCTGACTTCACAGTTGGGAGTCCTGAACCTCTAAAAGCAACAGTGCCCTGTGAACAGTCATAAAATGCTAATACGATAGTGACATTCTGTGATATTGTGATAGAATAAGAAATGTATGTTTGATTTTTGTCCCTGGATTCTGGCAAAGAGCTATTAAAATCCTAACAACTTCCCAGTAGGGGTGGCAGGAACACTTTCTGTTCTTCATAATAAACCCCTTTAATCTTAACTGTATTTATGCTAATGGGGTGACTCTTGGAGGGTGGGGGCTGGTTGTCAGAGGAACCAACCATGTGATTAAAAAGTCAAACGTTTAGCCCCAGCCCTAACCTCTGGGAAGGGAGAAGGGCTAGAAAATTTTTCATCACAAATGACTAATGAATTAATGCATCCTGCCTACATTGTGAAGCTTCCATAAATACTCTAACTAAAAGGGTTCCGGGTTTCTGGGTTGGTGAGCACATGGAGGCCCTGGGATATGGCAATCCCGGAGAGACCATGGAAGCGCCAAGCCACCCCCCATAGTTTGCTTTAATCCTCTCATACGTTTGGCTGTTGGTGAGTCGCATCCTTTATACAAACTAGTAAAGATTAAAATGTTTCCTGAGTCATCCTAGGACATAAATGAACCTGAGAAGGCGGTCATGGGGCCTCCCGATGCAAAGCTAGGAGGTGCGAAATATAGGATGCCCAGATTTACATTTGGTACCAGAAGTGGGAACGGGGGTGCAGTCTTGAGGGACTGAGCTCTTCACTTAGAGGTCTGTACTAAAGGGGATTAATGTCAGAACTGAGTCCGATTGACCATCAAGCATTGGTGAATCTGCTGGTGTGGGAAGAAATTCACACATTTGGTTTCAGAAGTATTCAGTATAAATGTAGAAGAAAAGGAGCTATTTCCTTTTTATTTCATTAAATAGAGTGACTTCATGAAGGTTTTTACTCTTTTCTGTTTTAAAGCATCTAACTAAAAAGAGGTATCTTGGGCCAGCAGGTGGCACCAAGGTTAAGACACTCATTTCCCACATGGCTAGCTTTGCAGTTCAAGGCCTATACCTGGCAACTTGAGAATCACACCAGGCGTGTGCGCATGCATGCCCAAACTCCCAAGAGGAGAATGGAAGAAAAGGGACTGCGGTGTGGTCATCCACCATTGGAGGGGGGTGATTTCTCACTTTCTCTCTGCCTCTGCCTCTCTGCTGAGCATATGTGCCCTACGGAAAAAAGTAAAAAAAGAAAAAAAAATAGAATGAGAGTGATCTCTAGCTTAAAACTAAATTAGAGAATGTTGTTGATATGATACTTCAGATTCCTCAGTCATGACGGTGGAAGGCAGACATAGCCCAGGTGAGGAGCATCCCCATGTCGTCCAATGGTTCTCTACAGTTGTAGTCATCACATTCTTAACATCTCTCCAAGAGAGGTGCCAGATGTGGGGTCCTCAGACCCTCAGAGGAAAATACAGGACTCCCAGTTTCAGGTCTGTAAGAAGATCAACGTCATCCCTGCTACCCTCACCACAACCAAAAGCTGGCAGATTGGAACTAGTGACTTGACTTGAGAGAAATAAGTTTGCAGGGCTGACCTCCAGCCTGAAATCTAGAAAGTCAAGTGAATTCCAAGACTCACAGTCGAGATCTACTTACACCCAGCAGGAACCACTGGGGAGGGAGTAAACAAGTGGAAAGAATTTCAGGATCTTTTTGATGAATTTCTGGAGGGTTAGTAAGTAGTAGCTTTGACAAGGAAAAACTCGTGTAGTCTACATGTTGCCAAACTGATTTGAAAATCAGCCTATCCAAAAACTTTATCTGAACATTTACAGGCCTATTTATAATTGCCAAGACAAGGGATGATCAAGATGTCCTTCTGTAGGTGAATAAAGAAACAAACTGTGGGGGCTGGCAGGTGGCATGGTGGTTAAGGCACTGGACTCTCACATGGGCAACTGTAGTTCAAGTCCTGGACCTGGTGGATTGCTTTCTTGCTTTCCCATTCTATCTCTTCTGTCTCTCTCTGGTTAAATTAAAATAATAATATAAAATGGAATTAATTAAATTATTCTTTTTTAGAAAGTAACAAACTGTGGTACACACGTAACATAGAATATTATTCAGTCATAAAAAGAAATGAGTTGTTAAGCCATGAAAAGACAAAATGAAATCTTGTGTCTATAGGGTTGTTGGAAAAGTCATGGCGCATTTTTCTATACTTCTGTGCAAAAATACAGCATGACTTTTCCAACAACCCAGTACATTACTTAACAACAACAATGACAAAAAGCCATCTGAAAAGGCTATATTTTGTATGATTCTTATTATATGGCATATTGGAAAAAATTATATAGGCAGTGAAATTGCTGATAAATTTATTTGCCATGGACATACAGTGACAATTCCATTACTATTTATATGGGAATTGAGTAAATAGTAAGTTGATAGCGAAAGCCATGGTTCTCATTGCTGAAGTGCAAATTTACAAATAAATGAAATGTATATAAATAGGTAAAAAAAAAAAAACACAAAAGATATGATAGGAACCAAGCCTCTCACTGTGGGGATGAAAACACTCAAACCAATAAGCCGAGGAGACTAGCACAATCCAAGCAGTAACAGTTGAGAGTTGGGGACATCAGTATGAATTGGTCTTTAGCTTAATATGGGTACAGATTGGGGGCCAGTAAGTGGCGTAGTGCTTAAGGTGCTGGACTCCCACATGGTCAGCTGTGGTCCCATTCTCAGACCCAGCAGTTTGAAACTCACACCGGGTGTGTGTGTGTGTGTGTGTGTGTGTGCCCAAAATCCTTAGAAGAGACTAGAGGAGAAGGGATTATGGCATGGCCTCCCTCGGGGGGCTATTTCTCACTTTCTGTCTCTCTGCTTCTCCAGTGAAACATGTGCACAGAGAAATATGTGCTCTATAAAAAAATATCTCTCTCTATAAAAAAAGAAAAAAAAAATATATATATACACACATATATATATATATACACATATATACGTATATATACATGTATATATACACATACAGATTTTTACATATAGGAATATTTATATGTATGTATCAATATACTAGTCAATATAAGCATATCTACCTATTCTTGCTTTGTCAGCTAAGAATGCCTAGAACAAAGACACCTATTAACGAAGAGTGTACTTAAAAATCAGGTCTTTGTTTTAATATCATTTCCCAGTCCATGGACCCAGGGCTCCTTGAAGATGTGACTGATTCTAGGACAGAGACAGGAAATACATAAGCTGAAGTGAAAAACATGATAGTGCCAGAAAATACTAAAATGCTGACAAGAGAAAATAAATAGAAAACTCCACCACGAGGGAGGTACGTCAAAAAGAACACAAGAGTCAGGGCCAGCCTGTGGTGTAGTGAAGGAGCTGAGCTTCCATGTGGCTAACTATGGTTCGAATCCTAGACCCAGTGGCTTGAAACTTATGCTGGGAGCATGTGCATGTGTGTCCGAAAAATCCTCGGAGGAGAATGGAAGAAAAGGAATTGTGGTTTAGCCCCCAGGGGGATTTCTCAGTTTCTCTGTCTCTGTGTCCCTCTGGCAAGTGTACATGCCTTATAGAAAAAAATTCTTAAAAAAAAAAAAAAAAAAAAAAGAATAGAGGCATCAACTGAAAGGCTCCAAAGGGCCATAACAGGAATAATTTGAGTAGTAAAATAAATAAAGAAGTAGAATTGGAGTATAACTTGAAGTATCAAATAAATATACATAAGTTCATGATGATGTTAATAAATAAAGAGATGTGAAACTAAAGGAAGCTCAGCTGCAAAAGCGTTTCTAATCATTTATAGAACACTAAGAATATATAGAAGATAAAACCTAAGTCTTACTCTCGAAGTACATGTGGATAGTGTATAGTGACTTTTACCCAAAGAATACAGCATGGAGAATGAGAACTAGAAACAGTAGAGAAGGGTCAACAGGTAGTGCACTGGACTCCCACATGGCTGACTGCGGTTCGAGTCTCAGAGCTGGTGGCTTGCTTTCTCACTTTCTCTCTCTTTCTCTCTCTCTGGTGAGCACATGTTCCTATAGCAAAATTTTTAAAATAGTAAATACAATTAAATAATTAAAAAAAAAATCAATAGAGGAAACTGACACACACTATCTCAATCCTAAGAGGTCAAGATGAATATCAACAGTGATAAGTCCCATTGATATTATGCATTCTGATATGATGTAATGGAAGTGGGGCTGACTTCTGTGACCTTTCTCTCAGAACCACGTTATCACTGAGAGCCAAAGATAGAGACAAAAGGGACAGAGCCTGAGAGATGTCTTCTACACGATAATTCTGGTCACCTCTGGTGGGTGGGACTTTCAAAATCTTATATTCTCCTTTAGGAGATTAAATTTTAATCCTTTAAGAGATTAAATTTTGATGATGTTGTACTATGTTCGTAATGATAAATCAATTTATAAATGATGGAAAAATCAAAGACACATTCCAGTTCAAAGCCATTCTACAAAATATCTGACCAAGAATCTTCAAAGATGTCAAGGTCATTAAAAAGAAGTAACATCTAAGAAGCTGTCACAACCAGGAGGGGGCTAAAGAAATTTGGCTATTAAGTGCAATGTGATATTCAGGATCTTATCTTGAAATAGGAAAAGGGAGCCAGCAGGTGGCGTGGTGGTCAAGGACTCCTACATGGCAGTTTGAGTCCTAACCTGGTGGTTTGAAACTCATGCTGGGCACATGTACATGCATGCCCAAAAATCCTGAGAGGAGAATAGAGGAGAAGGGATTGAGGCATCGCCATTCCCCTGGGGATGATTTTTCACTTTCCTTCTCTCTTTGTCTCTCTTCTCCAGCAAGCACCTGCATCCCATGACAAAAAACTAAAAAAACTGAAAAGAATTTTAAAAAGAAATAAGAAAAGGACATTTGGAGGAACAAAAAAAGAAAACAGAAACTATAAATAAAGTGTATATTCCAGTTCATAATAATTTATTGGTCTTAGTTAACGAACCTCTATGAACATAAGAGGTTAATGAGAGTGGAAACTGTGGCTTGCAAGAAAACTCTGTCCTATGTTTATAAGAATTCTCAAAATCTAAACCACTTGAAAATAAATTTCTTTTAGGAAAGTATGGTCACTTGAAATGGATTAGATTTTCTTCTTATTATTATTGTCATGTAATTATAACAGATTTTTGGAAAGGCAACGCATTTCAACCCTGCTCATTTTCTGGCTCCTGTGATCTTCTGATAGATGGGAAGCAGCTCATTTGAATTCTTTGTCAGAGAGCACACCCTATACCATGGCCTTAGTTTACAGGGAAGACTTGCTTTGGCAACATTTTAAGAAGGTTGTAAGGTAGATTTTCAGGTGTATTTTAGAAAGTGAATAATAGAAAGAGTCCTTGATGGGAACCAGCAGTTAGCATAATGGCTATGTCGCTGGACTCCCACGTAGTTGACCGCGGTTCACGTTCCGAATCCGGTGGCTTAAAACTCACGCCAGGCGCATGTGCGTGCGTGCCCAAGATCCCAAGAGGAGAATGGAGAAGGGATTGTGGCGTGGCCATCCTCCCTGGGAGGTGATTTCTCGCTTTCTGTCTCTCTGTTTCTCTCTGTCTATCTGGCGAGCGCACGCGCCCTATAGCAAAAAAACTCTCCAAAAAAAGAAAAGAAAGAGTCCTTGAAGATTTCCAAAGATGACTCATGTATTTGAAACCAGTACAAAAATACCTAGACAATTAAGTAACTTCTTCCAAGCAAACAAATCTATCAGGATAAGGACTTTAACTTGAGTTACCCAACTTTTAGAGGTGTTTGTTTTTTGTTTTTTGGTTTTTTTTTTCTGTTTGTTGTTGTTGTTGTTAACTCATTTATTTGGAATTTCAATTACTTTGAAATTGTTATTTACATTGCGTTGACACTGTTCAAACATGTTGACAAATTGCTCTATTACATCATAATTCTGTACTGTCATGCTTCCTGAATATAATAACTCAATGTCAGAGCTGCTAGAAAATTATCAGTCCAGCTCAATATATGTTTACTGTGTGTTTGCCAAGACCTCAGGTCAACAAGGTCAGCCTGAAAAGTGGAAGACACATGAGTAGAAGTAGAACAGGAGGACTGGCATGGCTGGAGCCCATGCCACAAAGGCTGGGAAGTGAGAGGTAGCTTGTCTATATCCCTCACTTGGTTCGTTTGAGTATCAGTTCATGCTGGTTGACCCCTTCTGTTTCAAAAAGTACATCCACTTAAATTATGTAAGTTTTAAAGGGCTTTGAATGTTGCTCTGGAACTACGTGAATCCATTTTTTTCCTTTAGCCCTACTCTAACCCATAGCACTCCGGTCAGCCACTCCAGTCCTGAGTCTTCCTGTTCTCCCATTCAGATACAACATACAATGTAGCATCCTTGCTCTGTTTAATCCTTCATGTGGCCACATGATCGTTCAAACCACAGACTCAGTTTCCTCATCTGTAAGAAGGAGATAATAATCCTATGAGGATAAAACTTAAATGCACCTGTACATAATAAGAGTTCAATCCATTTAGCTATTGTTCTCATACTTAACAATTTTCAGATGAATACGTTTTAGGTCATATTTTTATTCCCAATTTGTAACACGTAGTTAGTACCATTATGAATTGGATTGAACTAAAACAGAGCAGTCAATTTGGGGATCTATTTAGTCTACTCTTTATTTTCCAAATATTAATGAGCACCTCCTCTGTGCGAGGCATTGGCCTGAAAGCTGGGAATATGGCAGAAAACAAGGCCAACAGGGACCCTGCTCTTAGGGAGCTTTCTTTCAAATGCTGCAGAAGCTCCAGGCGAATTTGCTTCAGTGCCTACTAAAATATAGTGCTCTTGTCGGAGGAACAGTTTCCACTGAATACAACACAGTTTGGTTTTTGTTTGTTTGTTTATTCACCATTTATTTTAATTTGACCAGACACACACACAACCCCACACCCACACACGCATACACACACAGAAAGAGAAAATGAGAAAGCAAGCCACCAGGCCCAGGACTCAAACCGCAGTCACCCGTGTGGGAGTATCCAGCGCCTTAACCATCACACCATCTGCTGGACCCCTAATTTTATTTTATTCTTTAACTTGCTATAGGGCAGGTGAACTCACAGAGAGAGAGAGAGAAGGAAAGTGAGGACACACTGCCAGGTCTGGTAGCTTAACCACAGCGCCATCTGCTGGCCACACACAACACAGTCAGCTATGAAATCAGCCTGTCGGGGAGGAAAACGGTGCCCCTTCCTTTTCCAAGTGCAGCCCTGGGCCGTGCACTTAGCTTCTCCATCAGAACTTGCATATCAGAACTGTGTGCACTGCACAGTGGTTTTAGACTGCTCTGTGCGGCAGAAAAAAATAAAGTAAGCAGTGAGTGGTACCAGTTTGGTTTCTAGGATAAGATCCGCACACTTGGCACTTGTTAAAGCTAGATCACATTGGGACCAGCAGTTAGTGTAATGGCTGTGTCGTTGAACTCCCATGTAGTCAATCGTGGTTCGAGTCCCAGGCCCGGTGGCTTAAACTCACACCGGGTGTGTGTGCATGCGTGCCCAAGATCCCGAGAGGAGAATGGAGGAGAAGGGATTGTGGTGTGGCTATCATCCTGGGGTGATTTCTCGCTTTCTAGCTCTCTGTTTCTCTCGCGTGCGCACGTACCCTATACAAAAACCTCGCCAAAAATAATAATAGGTCATATTTGGTTGTCGGAAAAGTCATGATGCATTTTTCTGTTTTATTTTCTACTAGATAAGATCCAAACATGTGCCCTGACTTTCCCGACAACTCAACATTTTAGTCACAGGACCAGAAGAATTACAAGTGTAAAATATATCTGAGTATACTAATATTTAGAGAATTAATAGAGAAGAAAGAACGAGAGAACATCTGAGAGATGGCTAGCAACAAACAAGGTCTAGAAACTGGGGTGCGGTGGAGCTGGAACTCGGAGCCCAAACCAGGTCGCACATCTTTGTGTTTATGTTAAGGTATTTCAGTGCTACGCTGGAGGTAGCGACAGGAGACTGAAAATGCAAGCTACAAGGGATCTAATTTCCCTGAGTCATCTCTGAAAAGACTGGCTTGGGGGACCAGCAGTGAGCGTAATGGCTATGTCGCTGGACTCCCATGTAGTCAACTGCGGTTCAAGTCCCGGACCCAGTGGCTTAAACTCATGCCAGGTGTGTGTGCGTGCGTGCCCAAGATCCCAAGAGGAGAATGGAGGAGAAGGAATTGCTGTGTGGCCATCCTCCCTGGGGGGGTGATTTCTTGCTTTCTATCTCTATGTCTCTCTCTGTCTTTCTGATGAGTGCACGTGCCCCATAGCTAAAACCTCTGCAAAAAAAAAAAAAAAGAGAGAGAGGTTTGGCGATGGCAGTCGGGCATGGCACGCTTGTAGATCTCAGCGTTCTGATTCCTGAAACACTTCCATAAAAATGGAACAGGCAGGAATCCTCCCTGCTTTTGGGGAACAGAGAAGACTTGGAAGAGTATAAACTCATGAGTCGGAGGTCAGTCTTCACTGCCGTGCCCGCTAGCCCAGGTTAATGACGGAGGCCACCCACGATGGGGAGAATCTCTGCCGTGATGTCAGCTGGGACTCTCGAAGGAGACCCCACTCAAGAATTAAATAGATCCCATGATTTTTAAACAATGCCAAAAGTGGGACCAGTAGATGACATAATGGTTACATCGCTGGACTTGGATGTAGTCTACTGCAGTTCAGGTCCTGGACCTGGTGACTTAAAACACACTGGGTGCATGTGCGTGAGTGCCCCAAATCCCAAAAAGAGATGGGAAGAGAAGAGATTGTGGCATGGCCATCCATCCTGAGGTGATTTCTCACTTGCTGTCTCTCTGTCTTTCCAGTGAGCACACACACCCTATAACAGAAACCTCTCATTAAAACAAACAAAAATGGCAAAAGCAAGATTAAAACCAATGAAAGAGCATCAAGAATGAGGAAATTCACTGATTTCCTAGAACAAGTTGTCAATTAGCAAGTACAGCTTGAGGTAAAAACTATGAATAGCACCCATACCATAAAGAGTTCTTGGGGGGACCAGCAGTTAGCATAATGGCTATGTTGCTGGGCTCCCACATAGTCGACCACGGTTCGCGTCCCAGACCCGGTGGCTTAAAATTCACGCCAGGTACATGTGTGCGTGTGCCCAAGATCCCGAGAGGAGAATGGAGGAGAAGGGATTGCGGTGTGGCCATCCCTCCTGGGGGGTGATTTCTCGCTTTCTGTCTCTCTGTCTCTGTCTGCCTGGCAAGCGCACGCACCCTATAGCAAAAACCTCTTTAAAAAAA
>NW_006203464.1:972940-985455 GCF_000334495.1 Tupaia belangeri chinensis | reverse complement strand
AAAAACCTCTTTAAAAAAAAAAAAAAAAGTTCTTGGGACCAGCAGATGGCACCATAGTTACCTTATTACACTCCCACATGGCCAACCATGGTTCAAGTCCTGGACCTAGCAGCTTAAAACTCATGCCAGGCACGTGTGTGTGCATGCCCAAATCCCAAGAGGAGAATGGAAGCGAAGGGACTGTGATGTGGCCATTCCCCCTGAGGGGTGATTTCTCACTTTCTATCCTTCTGTCTCTCTGGTGAGGATACGCACCATATATAAAAAAATCTCTGGGAAAAAAAAAACAAAACCTGTGTAATAAAATAGGCTAGTTAACCTCTCTGTCCCATAGTTTCCTGCTGTATGAAATGGGATGTAACTGAACTTAATTCATGAGACACTGACGTCTAAATGGAGTAATCCTCATAAAACACTTAGAAGATGGTCTATTCCCAGCAGATGGCCAGTCCTTATAAACTCTTATTTACTATGGGGGTTGTTGTTTTGGTAGATACACACGCAGTGCATGGTATGGAAAACTAATTAAAGAAGGCAGAATGAAGAGCTTGGAAAAAAAAACAAAAACAAAAACAATTGCAGGCTGGCAGAAAGGTGAGGATCGCAGCATTTTAATCCAAATGTATGCATGAGCATAGGAGGGATAGAGAAGGGACCCATCCACAAGGGCTCCTGGGCTGTCTGTCGGATTGCCAATAGACTCATCATCCCTCCTCTTCTTAAGAGACCTTCCATGCAGAGTCTAGAATAGCTTCGTTTATAGAAGAAGGCATTAAATTAGGACATGCAGCGAGTGAGACGAAGTCGTCTTCCCTTCCCAACAAAACTGCTAATAAGCAGGTGCAGGGAGAGTATCCGATCCATTCCTCCGAGCAGTCTCTTTGATGTACTCAAACTGTCCGCCCTTTCCGTATTTGTTTACGGCGTGTTAACTGTAACGTTGCTTATTTCTCCCCAGATGTTTGGACATCCATTAATTAGCACATCCTCTACACCATATTTGTAGATGCTTTTTCACTAAGGAAAAGGAAGGGCTGGATTCCAGCTGGAAAGAAACTGTAATTAAGAAAACACACACACACACACACACACACACACACACACACGTGTGTGTCTCAATGACAGCTTGAGACTGAGACAGAAAAGCAAGAGAAAATGTGAGGATTGAGGAACAGCAGTCCAACAGAGCACACGGTGGCTTCAATATTTTCAGGTTCACCAGTCATCAACAAACATTTGGCTAGCATGGGGAACTTCAGGTCAAATTGATTCAGAAAAAAAAAAAAGAAAATCTTGTCAGAGTGAGAAGGGGAGGCCTTGACTCTCTAATGTGAAATGGAGCAAAGTCGGACTCCTCAAGAAAATGCATTATCTTTCTTGACTTCTTTTCACTAGGTTTGTCCTGGTCGAGAAGCCATCAAATTAACTAGAAAATTCATTGCAAAAAAAAAAATAAATAAATCCAGTGTTGACTTTTAAACAATCAAGCAGTCTAATGGTCTATTTGGTTGAGAACTTGTTATGCTGCCTCTGTTTCCCTGCCATGACCAACTTGTCTAAAAAGGCAGAGAAGAAAGCAAACAGTGTTTTGTTCCCTTTTCTTTAGAGACATGCCTACGATCGAACCCCGGCCCTCACCCTGTCTTTCCTGGAGAACTGGCCCACCACAGTGGACACATTCCTTCCTAGTAGATAAGATGCCATCAGTTCTTTTTTTTTTTTTTTCTTTCTTTTTTTTTTTTAAGTTTTTGCCATAGGGCGCATCCACCAGAGGCAGAAACCGACGAGAGGGAAAGTGAGAAATCACCCTCCGGGAAGAAGGCCATGCCATAATCCCCTGTCCTCTATTCTCCTCCTGGGATTTTGGGCACACATGCACACATGTCCGGTATGATTTTCAAGCAGCTAGGTCTAGGGCTCAAACCACACAGTTGGCCATGTGGGAATCCAGTGATGTTTCTGCTATACCATCTATTGGTCCTCACCATCAATTGCTCTATGAACGACAGTGCCAGTCTGTCTTGGCTCCTGGATCTCACATACAGCTTTCAGTCGCTCACTTTTTTGGAGCCTACATTTTTTTCCATGTTTTAAAGTCCATCGTAGGGACCAACAGTTAGCATAATGGCTATGTCGCTGGACTCTCATGTAGTCGACCACAGTTCGAGTCCTGGATCCGGCGGCCTCAACTCACCACGGGCAAGTGTGCGTGTGTGCCCAAGATCCTGAGAGAACAGAGGAGAAGGGATTGTGGCATGGCCATCCCCCCTGTGGGGGGGATTTCTCCCTTTCTGTCTGTCTCTCTCTCTCTGTCTTTCTGGTGAGCACACGCACCCCATAGCAAAAACCTCTCCAAAAAATAAATAAATAAATAAAAATAAAAAATGAAGTTAATCCTCCTTTCTCTTGGCCAATGGCACTGTCCCTTTGATGGGCTAAGATACCGTGACATGCAGAACTCAACCATCAGGATCACAGAAATCTCCCATCTAGTCCAGAAATGCCGCTCTCTGGAAAATTAATAATCTCTGTAAAATCTCACTCCTCGAATACCAGAAACTAATTTTTAATTTTTAACAGGTCATTTCACATGTAGCCAAAGCCATAATGTGAGACTACGGTTAGCAAACATTATTTGAGTTTTTATAGGAATTGTTCATCACCATTTTAACATTTTACCTCCAGCTGTATTTCTTAGAAGGAAGCCAGCAAAATGTCCACTGAATCTTAATAAAACCCCCTGTATACTGAGGATCTATTGTATAAAGAAATCACAGTAAAACAAACAAACAAAGAAAAAGCTTGTTTAGTTCATTATTTTTGAGAGAGATTTTTTTAACTATAGGGTGTGTGTGCTTGCTGGAGAGACAGAGAGAAGGAGACAGACAGAAAGCAAGAGATCACCCCCCAGGGGGATTGGCCACACTGCAATCCCTTCTCTGTTCTCTCAAGATTTTGGGCACACACGCACACATGGTCAGCATAAGTTTCATGCTGCTGGGCCTACAACTTGAACTGCAGTTGGCCATGCGGGGGTCCAGAATTCTAACCACTACCCCATCTGCTGTCTCAAGAAAAAGCTCTTTTGTGTGACGGTTTGTGAGTAAGACAGGAATACAAGGGGGGGAACTGGCACCGTGTTAAGTATATGACCTCTTCTGAATTCTCTCAGGAACAGTGTGAGGTTGGCATAATAATTTCCATGGATAGATAAGGAGACTGAGTCTCAGAGAGATTAAGCAATTTACTCAAAAGACTTGGGAGTGAGATTTGTACAGCCATTAGCCCAGGTGAAGAGAAAGACCTTTGAGAACTGGAAAGTTCTGGGTGAAGTCTTCAGTTAGGCAATGGGAGAGGGGGTGGGCAGTCAAGTAAAGATGGCGGGGCTGGTCGTCACAGCGAAATGTTGAGCCAGCAGAGCACAGCGGGGCTGGCTGTGTGGAGGAAAGACACACACAGATATGGTGACTTCGTGGGGCCAGCTGGACCTCAGGTTTAGAATGCGGGTAGAGGAAATAATTACATGAAACCAAACTGCCTCAGTCCTCACCCCAGAATGTCTTTAAAAGGTGTAAGTCTGCTGTCCCCATTTTGAGGAGTGGAGTGAAGACCTATTCAGTGGGCCCAGAGCCCAAGCTTGTGACATGAAAATAGGCAAGATTGGTCAGCAGGTGGCATGGTGGTTAAGGCACTGGATCTCACATGGCTGACTCCATGGTGGGAGTCCTGAACCAGGTGGCTTGACAAACATACCAAGAACATGTGTGGGAATGCCCAAAATCCTGACAGAAAAATGGAGCAGGAGAGATTGCAGCATGTCTTCCCCCTCTTCCCCCAGTGGGTGATGTCTCTCTCTCTAACAATTGCATGCACCCTTATAGCAAACTACAAAAGAGAAAGACTTGGACATTGGTAAGGGGGCCAGACAGTGCTGCAGTTATAAAGCTTAGTGCTCTGAGGCCGGCCCACATAGGAAAGTTCCAGGTTTGTGTCTGGAGACCTCCCTGATGAGAGAGGGCATGCCTGTAACCATGATTTGGGGCTGGCTGAGGCCAGGATGGATTATGGTGTCAAGATCCTTTTGGGAGAGCTGTATCTCTCTCATTCTCACTCTCATTGGAATGAGTCAATAACACTTGAAAAATAAATAAAAAGGTACTAATGAAACTAGAAATAAATCATTCCATTCAGATATGGAAACAAACCCTATAGAGACAGAGAGAGAGAGAACACATGCACACATGAGGACTGTGACCTTCTCCCTGAGATGATTCAAGAAGGGGGAACCCCTTGGGGTGAGCAGGTGGTATAGTAGATAAGGTGTAGGACTCCCACATGGCAGATCACTGTTTGAGTCCTGGACCTGGAGGCTTGAAAATCACACCTGGGCACATGTGTGTGCATACCCAAAATCCCAGAAGGAGAATGGAGGAGAAAGGATTGCAGTATGACCATACTCCCCACCCCGGAGGTGATTTCTCACTTTCCCTCTGTCTCTCTTTGGGAAACACATGCAAAAACTTAAAAAAAAAATGGGGGAATCCCCAAGCCTGAGTGGCCCAGGCTTCAAAAGCTCCCTGTGGTTCAACCTGCCAACTGTCACTAGCCACGGGGTGGGGTGGAGCACCCTGCAACACCCTCTCGTAGACAGAGACAATTACCTCACAATGACAGGAAATGATTAGTCATGTTAATTAAAAATACTTTTTGTTGTCATTCCTCAAAAGGTCAGACCATCAGCTGCACGGAAAATCCAGCCTTCATGTGTGTTCATTTGATTTCCTATTTAAAGTCTAATTAGTCACAATGCGTTGTTAAAAGTGATAATTTTTTTTTGATAGTGTAGTCGTTTTGATCGTGTTGCCTTCATTATAATGGTAGCATTATGCTCAATACTGTCACAGGGAGGTGTTTTTTTTAACTCTTCTGAGCTAATGACATAATGAGCTATGCTTCCTCAAGCGCAGCTGATCAGATCCACAAAGATTACAAGTTACTCGCAGCGGGATGGAAGACACAACTGTTTCCACGCCTCAAACGCATGTGTTCATGTTAGAAACAAACAAACTGTTAGACCGTAGGGTCAGAGAGACACTGACAAGCTGTGTGACCCTGGGTGAACTGCTTCCCCTCTCAGATGATAAGATTCCCCAATTAAAAAGTAGGGATGATAATGCTTCCCTCATGAGTTGTCAAGCAAAAATAAGTAGCAAGCGTCAAACGCCTACCGCCACGGCTGGGCTCCAGAAGGTTGTCAACTAATGTTATGAAGAGAAGCTTATCTGAGAGATAATGAATCTCTTTTCTTTTAACTAACGTAGTGTCTAAATGACAGTATTAAAAATAACCTATACTTACGACTTTAAAACTTACAATGTTCTTTTACATATATTACTCGAACTTCCTGGAAGATGTCATCGTGGAGAAATGAAGTGACTTATAGGAAGTTACGTAGGCGTGAATGGTAAGCCAGACCACATATCCCAGTTGTTTGTAGTAAACTGACGATGATGATGATGATGTTTTTGCTACAAGGAATCTGTGCTTGCCAGAGAAAGACAGAGATAGACAGAGAGAGAGAGAGAAAGTGAGAAATCACTGCCCTCCCTGGAGGATGGCCATGCCACAATCCTTGAGTCTCTTCCCAGGATTTTGGCCAGGCCTGGAGTGACTTTCAAGCAGCTGGTCTGGGACTCCGACTAGAGAGTCAGTCATGTGGGCTCCAATGCCTTAACCATTGCACCATTGCTGGCTCCTAAACTATTTTTTATTTTTCAATTATTATCTTAAATATTATGATTTATGGCTTACATATGATTAATGTTTATTTTTGTGAGCTATGCTGTGGTTAAGTCACACAAACAATGTATAATATTCATCTTCTTCAATGTTGAACATTATGTTGTCCACGTTTGTTAGTAGTTCTGCTAGTTGGACCAGTAGGTGGTATGGTGGTTAGGCACTTGTCTCACACATGGCTGATCATAGTTCAAGTCCCAGACCTGGCGGCTTGCTTTTTCACTTTTTTTCTCTCTCTCTTTCTCTCTGATGAGCACATGTGCCCTATAGCAAAATAAATAATAATAAATAAATATAAATAATTCTTTTAAAAATAGTCCTACTAGTCTGTGGTACCTGTACACAGTGGAATACTCCTCAGCCATAAAAATGTTTTCAGCCTTGTCCTTGCACGCAAAGTGGACAAAACTAGATGATACAATGCTAAGTGAAATAGGCCAGACTATGAAAGACAAACACTGTATGTCCTTGCTTAACATATACAGCGTCTCTGTACTCCATGGTGGAAACTGAAGAACTTGAAAACATAGAAATAGAGACAGAAATGGTCAATATCAGAAGGCGCTTGTGGGAGGGTTCTGTGAGAACATGTGTAATGGATGTGACAAGGCACGCAGATAAGAGAAAGAGGCTACGAGATGGTGTGTCACAGTGGAGAGAAAACCATGCCCAATTGAATACATAGCTTTTTGAAAGAGAAAACTGCATTACACTGATTTTTAAAGAGATCTTAGCAACACTCTGCAACACACCAGTCCTGGAGAAAGTGTTGGTTGCCAGTGGTAACAGCCCTAGGCAAAAAGCACAATCCCCTTGAGGGTTCACTGGTGTTTTCTCTGTTCTGTTCTGGGGATTTGAGAACAAACCTCTTTATGTTAAATGAAAGCTTGAAACAAAAGGCTCATCGCAAATACCCACCCACGGAAAAGCTAGAATAATCTGGAAGCCAAATAATGCACCATCCATCCCTGGTCCTCAGAGTCATAGGGGGAATTTTGGAAGGCTTCTACTTGTTACCTTTTAATCCCAAACTGTTCCCATCTGGGAGAAAACAGAAGAAATAAACCAAATCCGGCATCTGAGGTCGACATACTTCGGTCATGCTTGATACACACTGGTATGATGGTTCTGTGTCAGTGTATGCATTGACACTTAAAGCAAACTTCAAAAACTAGAGGTGACTAAAAGCTCCGTTTTGATTCAAGACAAAAGACATCATGTCTTAATAGCGCCCATCAACAGAGAAAGTCCATTCAATAATGCCAGTCAGAGGAGAAACCACTTAGGAAGGCAGCAGCGTGGTGGATTAAAAAGCCTTTTTGTCAACTATAAAGGTCACTGAGGCAGTAAACGCCTTAAAGGAAAAGACAATGCATTTCACGCATGAGAACCTCAGCCAGAAACGAGACACGTTGACCATACGAATGGGTAAGCCTGTCTGAGCGAAAATGAACTCAGGGACATCATTTGCCGATTTAACGACAGAAAAAAGTCTCCATCGGAGAGAGTGGGTAAGCCCATGACGGACCCAGATGCCACCCACAGACAAGTGTCCTTGGGAATCTGTGAAAATGTAGTACAATCTTCCAGGTGGCCTGGCTTGAGACCCTGTCCCAAATCATGTGGCTTTTACAGGCCAGGAGTTTCCCTGAGCCATGCAGAAAGCACACTCCCTCCCCTTCCTTGGGACCAGCAGATGGCATAATGGTTCTGTTGCTGGACTCTCACGTAGTCGACTGCAGTTCAAGTCCCAGACCTGGTGCCTTGAAAATCATACCAGGTGTGTATGTGTGCGCATGTGCGTGTGTGTATGCCCAAGATCCTGAGGCGAGAATGGAGGAGAAGGGATTGTGGTGTGGTCATACCCCTTGGTGGGGGGTGATTTCTCATTTTTCTATCTCTCTCTCTCTCTGGAGAGTGCATGTGCCTTAGAGCAAAAAACCTCTCTTAAAAAGGAAGAAAGAAAGACAGACAGACAGAAAGGAAGGAAGGAAGATCACTTCTTCTCCTTCCTTAATGGGAAATGTCATTTCTAGGGAATGTCACTTCTGGGACATGTCCACCTATGGGATAGATTTCTCTGCCCCTATGGGCTATGACCTTGTTAGTGGAGTAAAGGAAAAGATTGCTGGTTCTCGAAATGACCATCACTGGGTGTCCTCTGCAGGCCAACGATAAAATCTTTAGAGGACCTCACTCATCCATGAATTCACTCTCTCAGAGCACTCCCCCATATGTTCAGCAAAACGACCTGAGGGCATATGGTCACCCTGCCCTTTTAGTAGGAGAGAAGGGCTCTGTGAGGAAAAATCTACTAACTGCCTAATTGCTGATTGAGGGTCTCAGAGTCCAGTGACCTTCTCCTGAGCTGTTACAACAGGGCCTATTGTAATCCTCCAGCTTTAGAACTTCTCTGCTTGAAGCAGCATACTCCCAAGTCCAGCCCCATCATTCACTTCCACCTGGGCTGCTTATCCTGGACCACTCCATTTCACACCATCCCTGGATTGAATCCAGGCTGCTTTCAGAAATGGAAGGGACTTCCCAGACGACGGAAAATGATTGTTCAGGTTGCACACTGCTAGAAAGGTGTTATGTTCTGCTTCAATTCCCTAGAAAAGTTCTTTGGGTGAGACTATCAAATCATCTGCATGGAAACAAGCTTGATTCTGGGACTTAATTTGCCTTTCCCACTTTGGGAGATTTGTCTCTTTGGTGCAATGTGATAGGAATAGTCATTGGTTATAAATTCTATTCAATTTTATTGAATTAGGAAGTGTTTACTGAAATAGGAAGTGCTAACTCACAGAAGTGACAATCTGGTGAACCCTCCAAAATTTTTTTTAAAAAGAAACGAACAGGGGTCTAGTGAATGACACGGTGGTTAAGCCGCTGGATTCTTATGTGGTCGACCTCAGTTCCAGTCCTGGACCTGGTGGCTTGAAACTCACACTGGGTGCATGTGCAGGAATTGAGGTGTGACCATCTCCCTGGGGGGTGATTTCTCACTTTCTGTCTCTCTGTCTCCCTGTGTCTCTCTGGCAAGCACTCATACCCTATTGCAAAAATCTCTCTCTCTCAAAAAAAAGAGAGAAATGGATAGGAAGCAAGGCAAGTTCAGGTTCAAGAAAAAAGGAATTAACCAGTATCAAAAGAGCTATTCTTTTTCCTACTTGGTTTACTCTGCTCAGTGATAGCACCCAGTTAGCCTGGCTCAGCACACTGGAGTGTTCTTTGGCCCGGGCAGGGCAGAGTTCTGATGAGAGTTCTAGCCTCAGGAAGCCAGCACATAGAGGGAGAGGACAATCCCCAGAAATGAGCGTGTGCTATTTCCAAGCGTGTGCTATTTCCAAGAGCAGGGGAAGAGAGTCAAAGGCAGCAAGGGTCCACCTCCATCCCAATAGCCTTGCTGTTCTTTGCCACAAAGGCGCCGCGCACTTAAGTGTCTGTGGCACGGAGCACTCCGTGCGAGGGGCGATGAGGAGACAAAGGCCAGACGTGGTCTCTGACTTTGCAGAATCAAACAAAAGCACCTGCAAGGCAAAACACCTCCACATAGGTCCTCATTTATTAAAAGCTGAAAAACAATAACAACAAAAACAGGCAAAGGAAATCAGTTTCAAGCTAATACTCAACGTACACTTAAAAGTAAATATTTGTGACCTACCTTACGAGCCTGTGGTTATAAAATTTTGACCTAGAGAAGTTGTGATCTTAAAGTGATTTGCAGGGGTCAGCCGAGTAGCATGGTGGTTAAAGTGGCTAGCTCCTACACAGCTGACTGCGTGGTTCAAATCCCAGACTTAGTAGCTTGAAAATCACACCAGTATATACGTGCGTGTGTGTGCCCAAATTCCTGAGAGGGGAACAGAGAAGAAGGGACTGTGGCGTGGTCATCACTCCTAGGAAGTAATTTCTCACTTTCTCTCTCTCACGATCTCTGGCAAGCGCATGTCATGGGGAAAACCAAAAAAAAAAAAAAAAAAAAAAAAAATAGATAAATAAAATAACGTGACTTTCAGGGGCCAGCCTGGTGCGCTGGATAAAGTGGCTAAATCCCACATACCTGACTGTGCTGATTGCGTAGTTCAAGTCCCAGACCTGGCAGCTTGAAACTCACACCCACTTCGGCGTGTGTGTGTGTGTGTGCATGCCCAATATCCCAAGTGGAATGGAGGAGAAGAGATTGTGGCATGGCCAACCCCCCTCCAGGAGGGTCCTTTCCCACTTTCTCTCTCTCTCTCTTTGGTGAGTGCATGCACCTAGAGCAAAAACAAACAAAAAAGTGACTTTCACAATCTGTTCTACGTAGTCCCTCAAGGCCTCTGTTCCCTGTTCTGGGAAGAGTCAGAAAATAGCCTTTTAAGCATAAGAGCACTTGTCACTTGTCACTTCCAGGGAAGTCATCGGTTGACTATAATATTACCTGGCAAAACAAATTTACAAACCACTGCTTTTAAAGTTCAGTGTTAAGGGGACTCTGTAGAAAGCTTCCCAGGGAGAGGAATTTACAACTGTGTTGGATGTAAGTCAGGTTTGTGCCAAAGAGAGCACTTTGGAGTACGAGGGACTCTGCAGAGGAGCAGAAATGGACACAGTGGTGACTTGCTATAGAAAAGTGGAAGCTCAGGATGGCAGAGTGACATCCCCCCCACGGCTGGAAGACACAGTGATGACAGCACCTTGCTCATGGGGTTAGGATGAGGTCGAAGGAGGTCACATGTGTAATGCTCTCCGTGTGGGAACACCGTGAATGGCACCTTTAAGAAAGCATTCAAGGGACCGGCAGATGGTGTAGTGGTTACATCACTGGACTCCCACAGGACTGACCACAGTTTGAATCCTGGACTTGGCAACTTAAAACTCACTCTGGGTGTGTATGGCCAAAACCCTAAAAAGAGAATGGAGAAGGAATTATGGTGTGGTCATCCCCCCTGGAGGGGTGGGGGATGACTTCTTGCTTTCTGTCTCTCTGTCTCTCTCTGTCTCTCTGGTGAGCACACCCTACAGGAAAAAATCTCTCTAAAAAAAGAGAAAGCAAGCATTCAAGGGGCCACCATATGGTGTGGTGGCTAAGGTACTGGACTCCCACACAGCTGACTATAGTTCAAGTCCCAGACCTGGTAGCTTGCTTTCTCATGCTCCTTTTCTCTCTCGTTGGTCAAATTTAAAATAATAATAACAATAATATTAACAAATAAATAGATAAATGATTAATTTTTTTTTAAAGAAAGTATTCAAGACCAGTTGCTGGAAGACAGCAGTTATGCAAATGCAATGATCTGCGATCCAGGACCCACATGGGAATGTCCTTGTTGGGATTCCAGTGGCTCAGCATGCAAGCCAGGCATGTATGCATGTAACTGTGATCCTGGCTGGCTGAGGCTGGGGGTAGACTGCAGTGTAAAATCATAATTGGGCCGGGCGCGTGTGCGTGCGTGCCCAAGATCCCGAGAGGAGAATGGAGGAGAAGGGATTGCGGCGTGACCATCCCCCCTGGGGGGTGATTTCTCGCTTTCTGTCTCTATGTCTCTCTCTGTCTGTCTGGCGAGCGCACGCGCCCTACAGTGAAAATCTCTCCAAAAAAAAAAAACATAATTGGGGTGCAGGGGTGCAGAGTCTGTGAGGGGTCTCTCTGCCAAAAGAAATTAATAAATAAGCTTTTTTTCTAAAAAAAAGAAAAAAAGAAAAAGAAAAGAAAAGAGGAAAAAAAAAAAAAAAAAAAGCAAGCCTTCAACAATTACCAGCTGCATGCTGGTTACTTTAGAACTCAAGCTAAGGCTGAAAGTGGAATTTGGCCAATGGCAGGCCCAAGGGGGTAAATGCTGGCCCCCTGGAGAAAGCTACTGTTTTTGACAAACTAAGTCCAGCTGCTTCTACTGATGGTCAATGAAATAAAGGACTAGAGAATAAGGGAGTTTCTTTTTAATTTTTAGAATTATTATTATTTTAAATTGGATCAGAGAGAGAGAGAGAAAGTGAGAAAGCAAGCCGCCAGATCTGGGGCCTGAGCCATGTGGGAGTCCAGCACCTTAACCACCATGTCCCCTGTCAGCTTCAAGGAGTTTATTTCTGCCGTTGAGGTACAGGGAGACCACCAGCAAGCACCACCAAACCGGCTCAAAAAGCTCCACAGATGCTCAGTCTGCAGATACAGGCCTCTAGCACGTGCAAATCATTCCTTAACTATCAAAGTCAATTGCTTTCCTTTGGGCAGCAACCCTGATTCCTGCTTTTCTTTACTCATTCATTGGACCACTTCTCAAACAGACCTCCGGATGACTCAGCACGTGATCAGGTGGTTCTCATCAGGCCTTTCTTAACTTCAAAATGGCTGCTGCCCTGCTCAGCCTAGGCTGGTCTGCTTCCCTGTGTGCTGGGAGGTGTTCTCGTCAAGGGCCTCTGGAATGAGGCTCGCATTGTCACTAGGAGTCGAAAGGAACGGGATTTGAAGACAACATGGTAGGTAAGGCTCTAAGCTCAAAATGAAAAGAAACATATTTTTAAAAATTGTTTTCAAGTCTGAGGGAGCCATACTGAAGGCCTTCTGTTGGGCGGTTGATGGCAATGCTGCAGAAACATCAGGGGACTTGAGTCAGCTCAGGGTGTGGTGAGAGGTTGAATGAAACTGCTGCATCTGGCTGGAGAAGGGATCCAGTGCCAGTAGCTGGGGTCACTGAGCAAAGAGACCAGCAGGAAGGTGAAACTGCCGAGAG